>NC_136269.1:123367091-123585549 GCF_964187855.1 Myxine glutinosa
AACCTTACCGAACCGGCAAACAAATCGCCTCATGGTGCACTTCATGAGCCGATTTGCCTGCAGACCAGAGTAAGGCTCTTAACACCCAGCGTATACCGTACGCATCCTCGCAAGCACACGAATAATAGAATCATTTAAAACGTTCCATCCGTGACTTTTACCTATATCGCGGCAAGCCCCACACACACATCCTCCACCATGTTCAGAATTAAACACAAGTTCGTATTTCGTAATGGACCATCCCCAAGACGCCATGCTTACCTTGGCGACGTCCACTCGAAATCCCAGCGGTGCCCCCAGATTGTCGTGGAAGTGTGTAGGGAGACTCAAGACTCCAATGATGTCACAGGTTTACAAAAGGTCATGACTTTATTAACTGGTTGTTCACTTTCATTCCAATACCAAATTACTACCGTTTAACTCAATGGACCAGGTCACTCTATCCGCATGGTCCTTCTTGTTCGGCCGATGTTTCTCCGTAGCGCCGTACTCGTTCATTCCATCGGGCAGGGCTTCTGATGGCAAGTGATCCTGACTCATAGTTTGCTCTGGTTTATATGGGCCTTGTCGCGCTAATCCCTTCTCCGCAAATGCCCCGAGGTCATGCATGCTCGCCCCCCTGCTGGGGAGTTCCTTCACCCTCTTTGCATCCCGATGTCCCAAGTCAATAGTGAAGGCTTGGGAATGTGTGTTAGCCCGGGGCCGTGCTAAAGCTACACAACAGGACTCCCAGCTTCGACAGGGCGAGATGCATTCCTGACATTCTTACGACCACCTGCTCGTACCTTGGTTCGTTACCAGTTCCAACCAATGAGTTACACTGAGTTACACTTCCACAGTTTCCAGGGCGTCAAGCTGAGCAAGGTGTGAGGCAAGGGCGCCATCTTTGATGGCAGAGGAATACTCCATCAATCTGTGGATGAAGGCCTTGTAGTTGGATGAGAGGTATACTTAGGAAAAGCTTTGCCCAACGGAGGGTGCCCAGTCGCCGAATGGCTTTGTAGGTTAACTTAGAAGTGTGCTTTGCCCAAAAAAGATTATAGCTGATAGTGAGGCCCAAGAGTTTAAATGACTGAACCTCTTCAAGAGGATTGTTAAGAGAGTAAATGGGAAGTTTCACCAGGTGGTCCTTTTGGAGAGACAGAGTGAGAGTGTAAGATTTGTCAGGATTGAAAGACATATTCCAAGTGTTTGACCATCTTGTGATTTTGTCAAGGTCTGAGGAGAGGGAAGAGGCTGCAACCCGCCCATCTGAAGGATGATAGATGTCACGGCAGAGTGTGGAGTCATCAACAAATATATATAGAGGATTTTCCAGAGAGTCAGAGAGATCGTTGATGAAGATCAGGTTCATTCAAATAAATAAATAAAGAACTAGAGCAATGCAACTGTGTCGCCAATATGCCACCGCATAGTCCCACAACAGGTAGATGCCCTCTTTCACTGTCCTAAAAATAAACAAGTTTGATTTAAGTCCCTTCAGCTGTTTTCAATTATCACATTTTCACCAGCCTTGACAGGTTTCACATTGGTGAAGAGGTTTCAGAGAAGGGATTTTTTTTTTAATATCAGCTTTCAAGCCAATATGGCTTCCACACCACGTGACATATGACTTTTAAAATGTGCACTCTGCATATGTATGGGTAGGGGATCACATTTGTGAAGTTTCGTGTTGATTGGAGAAGGTTCGTTTTTCTATCCAAGATGGCTGTCAAACCACATGACGTATGATGTCATCATTTTCAAACTATACGCAACAATGGTGTTAGATGATATTTGTAAAATTTCGCATCGATAGGGTAAGTGGTTTCAGAGATATAATTATTTAATATTTTCTTTCAATCCAACATGGCTGCCACACCATGTGACCAATGATGTTTTCGTAATCATTCTTTTAATCACAATGCCTATTCAATAGCACATGTAAAGTTTTGAGTCAATCAATTTGGTGATTTGGGAGAAGTTTTTTTTTTTAAAGGTTTTAGGTTAAATCCAATGTGGCTGCTAATGCTTCAGTCACATTTGGCTCGGCGGCCGTAGGGTCTAAAAAATCTACGGCCACTAGCAATTATAGGGCGGCCGCAGTATTTCCACGGTCACACAATGTAGCAGTCACATATGTTTTTATTTTTCGGGTAGCCGCACAGGGTATTTAGAAATTGTGGAGACCGAAAACGTGGGGGTGCCGTACGGTCTTTGATTTGATGTCGCACGGTGACCTTAGGGCGTCCCTGCGGCGGCCATAGAATTTTCAAGGCAGACGCAAGGTAGCCTCAAGGTGCCCGCAAGGCGACCGCAGGGGGGCCCTAAGGCGAACGTGCGGCCAGACGGACGGTAACGAGTGGGTATATATACCAGTTCTGTTTCATATGTATATCATATCTCATATCGTCATGGCTACGGCTTGTCGAATTGCTACGGCCAACCTATAAATGAAAAAAGTTATAACTCCGCACTATAATTCCACGGCGACCCCTACGGCCTGTAAAAGATAGCCATACGCCCTAGGGCCACCCTGAGGCCACCTCAGAAACTCTGCGGCCGCCGCACGTTTCTGTCAATTTAGGGGGCGTACGGCCGCCGTATCCTAGCCGTAGAGCAAATGTGACTGAGGAGTAAACCATGTGACCCATGATGTCATAAATTTAATATTTCAATACAAAAGGGCCATACATAGATCATGCGCATGGAATTTCTGCAATTTCAGATTTCTAGGATAAGGAATTCAATTGGAACATTTTTGGCTGGGATACCACTTCACCTATGATGTCCTCATTATCATGATTCCGTTCGCCATTGGGAGTACTTGACAATGTGCCAAGTTTCAAAATTTTCCATTCAGCGGTTTCCGAGAAATATTTTTTCATTACTTGCGTTTAATCCAAGATGGCTGCCATACCGCATGACCTATGACGTCACAATTATCATAAAAAACATTCTGCATGGGCGTTACGCCTATCCTGAAAGTTTTGTCTCCATTGGACATGTAGTTGCTGAGAAAAACGAGGTTTAGCCCGGACGGACGGACGGACGGACAACCCGAAAACATAATGCCTCCAGCCACCTTCGGGGGCGGGGGCGGGGGCATAAAAATAAATAAATAAATTCCTACCACGTGTTGTCTCTTCTTTCCCCTCTTCCTCCATCTTGCCAATTCACCTTTCCATCTCCCCACTCTGTTCATAAAGTATTCTCCATACTCCTTCACAATATCTTTCAACGTTCTCTTTGTACTCTAACCTGCTTTCACGTAACCTTCAAATATAAATAAAAAGGAGTCCCTCCTATCATACTAACCATTGTGCTTATATACACATCCACTTTCCTTCGAGCTCCGCTCCCCTTGGCTTGTAAACGTGGTTCTTCTCTTTCCTCCTTTTTGCAATCTTCATCCTCCCAGACTCCTTGCCCAAATTTCAGTGATTGCCCAGATTTGGATACTTCACAGTGTTTGTTTTGAAATGTTTCAACTTCCTTCTGTTTTGTTCTTGTTCTGTTGTGAAATGATGTAATCTACACAATTTATTTACTTCAAATATTATATGTGAAATACATTACATGAACATGGGAAATACAGTTTTAATGTGTAATTTCACGTCATGTAAAATGTGACTTCAAGCCCTCAAATCTACCCTCTTCACCACCTCCTCCCTCCCTCCCCCAACCATCCCTGTACTCTCCCCTCTCATTGCGCACACTGTACAGAGGACAGAGGATTGCATACAGAGAAGAGGAGGAGAGGGAGGGAGGATTTCAGATTGGGGAGAGGAGGGAGGATTTCAGAATGGGGAGAGGAGGGAGGGTAGAGTGGAGAAAGAAAAGAGTGGGGAGAGTGACACTTCTACTCTACCTTGACTTGAAAGAGGGGAAGAGGGGAGAATCTGCCTTGACTAACTTACTTCTGTTGTTTATTTTTAAAATTGAAAGCATCGAATACACCTCACTTTACAAATTAAAAATAGCTTAAAACCGCCCTGAAAATGTGCCCTGAACGGGTGAAGTCCCTCCATAAATGGGGGGGGAGGAAGCCCCTCTATGAATGGGGGAAGCCCCGCCCTGAACGGGTGAAGCCCCTCTATGAATGGGGGAAGTCTCGCCCTGAATGTGTGAAGCCCCTCCATGAATGGGGGAAGCCCCGCCCTGAACGGGTGAAGCTCCTCCATGAATGGGGGAAGCCCCGCTCTGAACGGGTGAAGCCCGTCCATGAATGGGTGAAGCCCGTCTATGAACGTGGGAAGCCCGTCCATGAATGGGGGAAGCCCCTCTATGAACGTGGGAAGCCCCGCTCTGAATGGTCGGACAGACTGGAGGAAAGTATTGTAAATGGTGATGATGATGTTAGTTCGTTATATTTCACAGCAGCTGTTGCCAGATTCTATAATGTTGTTGTTTGAGATGCAGAAATTATGTGAAATCATAAAAATTAAGATCATTTGAATTTTAAAGCATGGGGTTTATAGTTTTTCTTGTCTGTTCGAGAAAATAACCAAGAGGTTCTCAAGGAACTTATGTGATTATTCAATATGTGTGTATACTTTGTAATGTCAATGCATGTTCGTTTCTGTGTTTTCATTTGATTTGGGATCATTTCCTTAAGGCTACTTGGCATCCTTGCCCAGCACAAACGACTTTTTGGGTTTGGGTCATGCGAGGCCGAGGATGGAAATTAGCCCGAATAAAATGATCTTTAACGTCGAACAAAAATGAAAATACCGAACAACCTCATGACTGTTAAAGTATGAGACACTGCGCAATCCAACACGTGTCACAAATCTGTAAAGAGAAAAATGAGAGTAATTTACGCGTAATACTTTGAAAGTGCTCGCCGCATGGGCCAATTGAAAAATCTATCCAAGTCCTGTAAATGTCAAAAGAAGAGGTGAGCGGTAATGATTCGTTGTGGTTGTGATGCGAGAGCCGCGAGACACGAGGATTTGTCGTAAAATGTAAATATTTCGTAAAATGCGTCGTAAAATGTTGCATCACTAAGCGCCGCCATTTTTGTCTGAACCTCGTTGTTGCTCCGCCCTCAGAGTGCGAGGCAAATCTGATTGGTCGAGACGGCGTATCATTTTCCCCCAAGCACTGCTAAACTACGGATTTTTGGAAGTGCAAACAAGGCGAATTGTGTTCTGCAGTGTTCAAATATATAATTAAGGTGGAATAAAATAAAAGTTTTAAAGGTTGTAGATAAAAATTAAAAAAAACATTAACGCCGTTGATGCACCTTGTATCACGCCACCTTATTTAACACGTTAAATTAGTCATTTGTGCCTGTTATTACCCTCGCCTGAGGAGAGGGTATTGCATTTGAGTCCGTTTGTCTGTTTGTTTGTCTGTCTTTCTGTTTGACTGTCTGTTTGTTTGTCCGCACAGAATAAATGATTTTCTCGGCAACCGTTGGTCCGATTTACAGGAAATTTTCACCATAGGTGCAACTCCACCTGTATAATTTTTTCATGATAATTATGACGTCATAGCTCACGTGGTATTGGCGCCATCTTGGAAAAACCGAAAAAAATTGCACCTCTATATCTCTGAAAGTGCTGCATGGAAAAAATTGAGACATGGCTAATTGTAAAGAACTCTCCATGGGGAATAAAATATGCTAATGATGATGTCATAGGTGCCTCCATTATGACATCTTATTTCGACAAGTACAAAACTTCATCCGATGAAGATGAAATTTCTTGAGTATCATCTCGGGATAAATTGGTGAAGAAAAAAATGATGATGACGTCTTCGGTCACGTGGTTCGGCTGCCATATTGGTTTTTAACATAGAAGGCTTAAAAACCACTGAAAACACATCCTGGCGAGGGTCTGCAATCTCTGATTGCACTTTCTTGTTTGTGTTTGTTTTGACGTCCCGAAAACAGTATGTTTCCTATTTGCAATGATTTTCAATTTTGTTTGACTGCCAGACAGACTGAAGCAACTGTTTTACCTCGTTGTGCGCACGTGCGCTCGGGAAGAGACTCCGTACATTTTGCCAAATTCAGCGCCAAAGTACTGCTGAACTGCAGGTTCATGTTCGGTTCATGTTCCAATTCGTGTTCTACAGTGTTCAAAACAAAAAAAAGCATTCTATTGAGATTAAGCAATTCATTGATCATACATATAGACTGATAGACAGACAGACAGTGAACCAATTACTAAACCCTACCATGCACTGCGCATGCGTGGTAACTACCACCTTAACGATTCACAGTCAGAAAGACAATGTTTTGGAAAGACAGATGGAATGTTTACAGTGGATGAAATCAACAGAACGTTTGGAATTCCTTCAAGGTCATAGCTCGCCTACTCTTCGCAAAGAACACCATGGGATCTATAATGTCCACCAACTAATGCCTGCAGAGGAGATACCCAATCCGAGGAGGGCACACGCATTGATGAACCACCCTGCCTCTGAAAAACCGGGATGACAGTTTATAGCTGGGTCGGGATTCGACCCAGGTTAGACGACTTAGTTAGACGACTCAAACAAATAAATGCTACACTATTTGAAACGTGAAAAAAACCAATGGGCCGATTAATCAGTTACGGCATCGACAAAGTTACGCTCAGGATTTGCCAACTTTTGTGACCTTTGAAATGTTACGCTCCTTTAATTTCACGGATTTAGCGAAAGCGACATTTGTGCGGGTCTGGTCTTGGCAGTATAATGTTATGCTCTCGTTATGAGATGAATCCGGATGGGTAAGGAGCATGCCGATGCATCATTAACTGGCGCGGTGGTGGCTCGCCCTCATAGAGCCACCCTTGTTCTCGGGAGCCACGGTTCAGGGGTCTCTGATGGATGCGAGCAAACTGCTAGAGCGGTCACCCAAAGGCCCTAATCCTAGCGTGAAAGAGGTGCCCACAGAAAGACAAGCACTGGCGAGTTAATCACCCTTTTGCATGCCATCTTACCTTAATCCGTGACAGGCCTTCGACCATTGGCCTGGGGTTGTATGATCGCGATCCTCCGATGCGTGCCTCGGCCCGTTTTGGCCTTGTTCCAGAAGATGACTTACATTTAGCGACTCCAGGGGGGGATCGCATGGAGCAAAGACCATGGCAAACGCTCTCGGTACTCGGTAAGAAAAGGTGTTCGGAGCAGGGAAGATTTTCTTCTTTAAACATCCTTCAGCCAACATTGTGACTACCTCAAAAGGCAACTCGACTTAATCTTCATTTCATATCTTAAGTTTCCTGGAAATACAAGTACCTATAGTGTGGGTGGACCAGGTGGGAAATCAGCTGCGAGTTTGGCTAGCTGTTTGGGTAACTTTCCAAACCCATTTATGATCAGTTTCAGTTTTTGCCATTTCCACTCTTGAATCAATCAAACAAAACAAGAGCGGAATACATTCAAAGTACACCGCCCCCATTGCAAATAAATAAATAACATATCCTTTGGAGCCCGTCACATAGACATGGTATTTGGAGGGAGAGATGTACAATAATTAATTGATTCATTGCGTAATTTAAATCAATAAAGAACAAGTACAGATACATTCAAAGTACACCACCCCCATGCCAAATAATTAAATATCCTCCAGCGCGGCATTGCCAATACATACGCGTTGCCAATACATACAATTGCCAATTGTATTGTATTGGTATATTGGTATTTGTATTGCCAATTGGTATTATTGGTATTGCCAATACAATACATACAATACAATATCCTCCAATGCGGCAATACATAGAGACTGTATTGGGAGGGAGAGGTGTACAATAATTATTGATTGATTAATTGCACAATTAAAATCAATAAAAGATTTTCATAAAATATTTTCTCAATCAATTCGCGAATAGCATAACTAAACCACGAGTGCTTCATCCGAAGATGTAACTTTTAGAAATTTAATTAAATTAAATAAGTCATTAATAAAAAAATAAAAAAATAAATTTATTAATCAATAAATAATTAATTGATTAATCAATAAATCGAAAATATCCTTTATAGCCACATCACTTGGTCACAATCGTGTCCAAATATCAATTTCCTTGCTGAAATGGTGCCTGAGATATTGCCCAGATGAGAAAGAAAGTAAATAAATGGCTAATAATGAAAATAAATAAATAATAGGCATTTAAAAATTAAATAATTAATCAATTGGCTAATCGAATACCTAAACCACCACCATTTCATCCGAATCTGTAACTTGGGGAAAAAAATAATTAATTAAGTCATTAATCGAATAATTAAATAATTAATCTATTAATTGATTAATCAATAAATCAAAAATAGCCAAATCACTTGGTCATTGTCATGTCCAAATATCACCTTCCTAACTCAAAAGGTGCCTGAGATATTGCCCAGAAGAGAAAGGAAATATAAAAGTGCTTAATTAATCAATAAATTTATTTATCAAAAAACCAAAACTACGGTTTTTGACAAAGTACTTACTCACTATTGTGCCCAAATTTCAGCTTCCTAGCTCAAACGATGGCTGAGATATCACCCAGACAAACAAACAAGAAAACAAACAACCAACCAGAGTGAAAACTGAGTACTCCCTTTCAGCATGCGTCATTGCTGAGCCCCATTCAGTGCCCGGCAATGACGTTATGCAGCGCCTGGAGATGGAATAGGAAAGGAGCGGTGTACAATAATCGTAAAAATATTTCTTAATCAATTGGCTAATAGCATACCTAAACCACCAGTGTTTCATCCAAATCTGTAAGTTTTTGGAGATTAATTAAAAATTAAATAATTAATTGATGCATCAATAAATAATTAATCAAGCAATTCATTAATCAATAAATCAAAAATACCCTTTGTAGCCAAATCACTTGATCACTGTTGTCGTTGTGTCCAAATATCAGCTTCCTCGCTCAAAAGGTGGCTGATATATTGTCCAGACGAGAAATAAAATAAATAAGTAATTAATAAATCGATAATAATTATATAATTAATCAATGAATTGATTAATCAAAAAAATAAAAAAGATTGTTTTTGCCAAATAATGTGCTCACTATTGTGCCCCAAATATCAGCATCCTAGCTCAAAGGATGGCTGAGAGAGTACTCCCTTTCAGCACGCATCATCGCCGGGTCCCCTTTGGTCAGTGCCTGGTGATGATGTCATACAGCACCTGGAGATGGAATGGGAAAGGAGCTGTGTACAAAAAGGAGCAGTGTACAACAAGAAACATACATCGTATTGTGAGAACAGTGGATGAACCTGAAAAAAAGCATGGCTTGTAAAATGTGTGATCACTTTTCATCACGATATGCCTAATCAGTATGTTTTAAGTTCTGCCTAATCACCATGCTCAGTGCAGAAATTATTTTAGCGTATGCAGCACAAGGCTGCGAGTAGCATCATTGGCTGAGGGCGTGGCTGTGCCATTGCGCTGCAGTGCCCACTGTAGGTTAGAGCAGGAATTTCTAATTCATTCAGTGTCGGCGATAGCTCGCCTACTCTTTTTGAAGGACACGGTGGGATATTTAACGTCCACCGACAAATGCAACCATTGCTGGCCTCTATTGACCCGGCAGGTGGGACTCCTAGACTAACATCCATCCGAAGGACAGAGAATCACTCTGCCTGTGAAACGCCAGGGTGGTAGTTTGTAGTCGTGCCGAGATTGGAACCCAGGCACAGGAACCCAGTTTTCAGCTCAGACGCATGTTGTGCATTCCTCTAGATTCTAGATCAATGATGAAGAATCACTTGAAAAATTCCAGCATCCGGATCCTGATCTTCACCAAACTCAAATCAATTCGATGTTTTCACACACTCGACCTGTCCACAAAGTTTTGGCCGAATCCATCAATAACGTTTTTTGAGATATCGTGCTCACAGACAAGCAGACAAGCAGACAGACAGACAGACAGCGAAACAGGAGTGAAAACCAAATAAACAGGGGTGCCGGTGCTCCTGCCTCACACCTAGCTCGTCTTCACGCTGTTGAAACCAAAGCTTTCAGAATCATTGGAATCTCCCGCGATGAAGCTAACTCCAAGGGCCTCTCACTCACTCACCGCAGGCAGGTAGGTGGTCTTTCTGTCTTCTACCGACTCCTCTCCGGCCTTGCCCCCCCAGCTCTCTCTGTGCTCTGTCCCCTAAATATTCCTACAGGTCGCACAAGATCTGCCAGCAAACCTCTTATGGTTAAACTGCCAAAATCTAGGCTCTCTGCTCACCTTCACTCTTTCATTTCATCATATCCATCTTTTGATGTCAAATCCAAATTTCGTGAGTATATGTCAATTGTAACAAAATTGACTTCACTGCTCCAATACTTGTATGAACAGTGCATATATATATATATATATATATATATATATATATATATATATATATATATATATATATATATATATATATATATATGTATATAATACATGCTGCATAAAGGGTGCCTAATAATAATAATAATGATAATAATAACATTCTTCTAAAGCACATTACACTTCATGCGAAATTTCAACGTGCTTCAATAGAGGTATCACTTCAAATTGGTTGAACATTTATCAGGCAAAGCAGTAAATACGCTGCTCGCGTGCAGATCGCGCTGCGGATGTGTAAGTTGAGTCACCCCATAGGCAGTCACATTGCATTAACATTTAGCCATTCCACCGTTTCCAACACAGAGGCCTCTATTCTCATATTCCCAGCTGAAGCCATAAAAAGTCATTGCAGTTTCCCCTTACAGTAATTAAACATTTCCACTTTGGTATTGCAACACCAAATACACAGTTAATTAAAAGCAAAAAAAATAAAAAAATCAGGATTTAGCTCCAGACAGCTTGCTCCCTGTGCTTTCTGGCTGACGCTGAGGCCTGCCCATGGTGTTCGCCAGTGCTATCCGCAAGGGAAATCGTCAGGAGAGATTATTTCTGCTTTCTAAGCCTCCTTATACCGCCTGGAGCTGGAAGGAGCGAGATGAATTTGACAAAGGCTCACTCAGAAGAAGCATTCATGACAAGACAGTTCGTTTTCTGGAAAACAAATCCTGCATCTCCTCAAAGGCCGCCATCACATTGCATCCGAATCTGTATTCCGTGGAAATACCCATGGGTAGTGCCAAACGTCTATGACGAAAAGCTGACATAGCGTGGGATTACAGGATAGGTCAGAGGTCGCGAAATCGTCTTTTTGAATTGGTTAGCCTGGGGTTCATATTCTAACATTTTCTAACCCGACTACTAACCTCCATCATGGTCATCCACAAGGAGGGTGTTACATCATTGAGTATACTTTCATTTGAAGAAGACAATAATCCAGCTGTCTTCTCAGCGAGCCAGCATCCACCTGTGGACCTTAAAACCTTCTTCCTTTTTTTTTTTTTTTTTAAAGAGAAGACCATTGATCGTCAGTCTTGAGTCCACGTTCCGATTTTATTTCCTGTGACCTTCATTCCTTTCATTTCCTTCTCGACGGTAAGTCTGCCTTGGCCGTCCAACCATTATCTGCCCGTCATGTGTCCAGCATATTCCTCTTTTCGGTATATCTTGAACCTTCATGCGCAACAAGTGACCAATCCGTGTCGACCTCCTAGTTTTGATCTCTTCGATGATGTTTTTCCTCCGTGTTAGCCTTTCTCACCTCTTTCCTACTCACATTGTCAGGCCAGAAGATTATCATAATTTTCTTGTGGTTGCTGTAGAGTTTATATGAAAGACCTCAGTTTGCTCTTTCTTTGGTGATTTTGCAAGATTCACATCCAAATGTGAGGACTGACTTCGCATTGCTGTCAAAGATCCTCAGCCCTGCTGTCCTCCACTCAGTTGTTTTTGGTAACACCCAATACAACTCCACTAAAAAGAGTAATGGCGACAACGTGCAACCTAAATGTCTGACCCCTTTGTAAGTTCAAATTTTGGATGACAACTCATTGTTGCAAATTACACTGTATTAGCATCCATTGTAGGTACTCTTTATCATACATACAGTCTCCAGTACTCCATGCAGTCTCCAGTACTCCATGCAGTCTCCAGTACTCCATGCAGTCTCCAGTACTCCATGCAGTCTCCAGTACTCCATGCAGTCTCCAGTACTCCATGCAGTCTCCAGTACTCCATGCAGTCTCCAGTACTCCATGCAGTCTCCCGTACTCCATGCAGTCTCCAGTACTCCATGCAGTCTCCCGTACTCCATGCAGTCTCCAGTACTCCATGCAGTCTCCCGTACTCCATGCAGTCTCCCGTACTCCATGCAGTCTCCAGTACTCCATGCAGTCTCCAGTACTCCATGCAGTCTCCAGTACTCCATGCAGTCTCCAGTACTCCATGCAGTCTCCAGTACTCCATGCAGTCTCCAGTACTCCATGCAGTCTCCAGTACTCCATGCAGTCTCCCGTACTCCATGCAGTCTCCAGTACTCCATGCAGTCTCCAGTACTCCATGCAGTCTCCAGTACTCCATGCAGTCTCCAGTACTCCATGCAGTCTCCCGTACTCAATGCAGTCTCCAGTACTCCATGCAGTCTCCCGTACTCCATGCAGTCTCCAGTACTCCATGCAGTCTCCCGTACTCCATGCAGTCTCCAGTACCCCATGCAGTCTCCAGTACTCCATGCAGTCTCCAGTACTCCATGCAGTCTCCAGTACTCCATGCAGTCTCCAGTACTCCATACAGTCTCCAGTACTCCATGCAGTCTCCAGTACTCCATACAGTCTCCAGTACTCCATACAGTCTCTAGTACTCCATACAGTCTCCAGTACTCCATACAGTCTCCAGTACTCCATACAGTCTCCAGTACTCCATACAGTCTCCAATACTCCATACAGTTTCCAGTACTCCATACAGTCTCCAGTACTCCATACAGTCTCCAGTACTCCATATAGTCTCCAGTACTCCATACAGTCTCCAGTACTCCATACAGTCTCCAGTACTCCATACAGTCTCAAGTACTCCATACAGTCTTCAGTACTCCATACAGTCTCCAGAACTCCATGCAGTCTCTAGTACTCCATGCAGTCTCCAGTACTCCATGCAGTCTCCAGTACTCCATACAGTCTCCAGTACTCCATGCAGTCTCATTTGGTGGTACCCTTGGCAAATTTTAAACTGTTGTTCTGATTGTGAACTGCTTTGGAAGCACCTGTGATTGTGGATTGCCTGCTTAGGATCGGGTCATTAGTGGTAACGTTCACGACCCCTTACCCACAACTTCCCCAGAAGGTATTGGGGAAATGTCAAGAAGAAACCAGCTTGCAATTAAAACAAAACTCCCAAAAAATCTAAATGAATTCTTAAAAACAAAACCAGCTTTCACTCACTTTCCAATGTATCAACTCTATTTTTGGCCAAGAAGGTGGAATTCAATATGACGGCATCGCAGTCTAGATGTCTGTTGGAAGGAATCAGCTCTGAAGTTTACAACATCCATGTTTGATGAGAACATTTATTTTTATTGCAGCAACTGTCTTACATCTATGAATATTGCCGTGTCCGTACCGATAAAGACCGGTCTCGGACGGATTGCCGATCGAGTTTTACACTTCGAGGCGTTCAGTCAAAAATGGCGGTGTCCTTTACACGCGAGGGAAAGGAGAATGACGAACTTACCTTCACGGGTCCCACCGGACGTCCTCGAACCTGGGATAATTAATTCAAACCGATACGGAATTAAAGTGCAATAAATAAGCAGGTTTAATGAAAAAGAAATGCCAGGGAACATGAAATGCCAGGGAACATGAAATGCACAATCTTTCTATAATTCACCAAATGTCTGTCCGTCCGTTCGAAGGTACCGCAAAAACGGCTCAACCGATCGCAACGATATTTTGGGTGGGTATTCTTGGGACCCCTGGGAGTAAAATAGGCTATATTGTTTTTCCAAGTTTTCCAATTTTCCAGTTTTTCCAAACACGATGGAATAATATTTACCGATATGAACAGTGATGTGGCTTTTGTTGATGAAATTCTACAAATACTGTTTATTCTACATACCAGGAGAGAGAAGATCGACTCCTGACGAACTCTTCCTATATAAACGTGCGGCTCCGAAGTAACATGGCAGCGTGTGCAAAGCGACTGGGGAACAGGTGTAGCGGCTGCTTCCGTGTTACAGATTCGGCTCGCACTCTTCACACATAAACGTGCGACTGAGAAAGACGTGTAACGGCCGCTTCCGTTTTGCAGAATTCAATCTTTTTTCAAAATTGGCGCCCTGTACTGTTTAGATTTTGATGATTTGCGTGTGATATGATTCAATGGATGTTTATATGAATCGTATAAAATTTAAAAAGCCTTCAATTTCTGATATTTTGCCTTTTCATTCGGGCTTCCCAATCCCATAGGGCAGGTACCGTTGCTAGTAAAACTAATATCCTAAATGGAGCGCCCCCATACAGACCCGTATACACACAAGGGGAAAAATAACTGGTGAAAATAATGTGTTATGTTTCTGTACTCAGGTGCGAGCGGCTTCTGAACCCCGTCGGGAATCGTGCAGGCCCAGAGCGCGCAATCCAGGTGCGGCACAGGCCCTGATGGGAAGTAGGCCTCGGTGCGCCCTTGTTCACACAGCCGCGCTCGTCGTCGTCGTCCGCCTCACCAGCACCCACATTTCTCAGCGCAACCAGACAATGCCCGGACCAGCACTAATGAGCCAGTGAAAGGACAATGCGGCCGCTCAGCCGAACGCCCGGACCAAGAAGAAAGAATGCACGAGCTACGACTGTCTGCAGGAACTCGGCACATCCCTGGCGACAACAGTGACTGTTTGCTATCAAAGTCCCAACTCAAGAGCTAGTAAACTTCGACCGTTCTTTATGAAATCCCGAAGCAGAGAGAGAAAATTTCGGGGACACCGTTCTTTTGTACTCTAGGCTCTGATGTCATCCGATGCCGCCTGTGCCTGCTCCACCAATCCAATAGTCCCATCTTAGCAGTCCTTGCTCGAATCAATCCCAGACCAATCACTGCTCTTCAGGGCGTGGCCTTACGGCTCTACCTGCTTGATTTCAACCCCCTGCAAGACCATGGTATAGATGTCATAATACGTGTGTGTAATCCTCAACTAGGCAGCGGGGAGGTACCGTACAAGCAAGATGGTGGGGGCGCTTCAGGCTGTGGTGCCCACAGTCCAAAAACAAGTCGCTCGACTTACGACTTCTTCACCCTCCCCTCCCCCCTTTAACTCTTGGCCCCATGACAGCCAAGCAGCTCCTTAGCTGTCGTCCTGCCGGGAAGGTCTCCAAACAGGCTCCTTTGCCTCAGGCTCTCACATACATAGCCTCACGGGTCGCCGGGGGTCTCCATACCGCAGTGCGCCCAAACAGATCCGCCCCCCCCCCCATCCCCACCGACGGGCTCCCAATTTGCAGACACCACTGACTGCCAAGGGCAATTACCTCAGAGGGGGCCGCAGTCACCGCTCCTCCAGAGGCTTGATCCGTACCTGCGGACACACACACCTTCCCCACCCACAAAATCCGCAATAACATTTCCTCCCCCACTGCCATTCAATTCTCAACCACATATTATAATAAAGATGTCATAAGAAGATACTGCCATGGCCTGCTTACATGTGATTTTCCCATATTCATATTTCAATCACATAACTCAATCACAATTCAATTCCCATCCTCGTGACCCCACAAAAACACAAAATCTTCACACATAAACAAACGCCAACCACAAGACACTTTGTGGCACACATACCAATTCCCTCACCGACCATGTCATCACTCTCACTCACCCCCATTCCAAATTACTCATGTCCCAGTTTACAAGCAAGTACCAAAGCCCTGGGACAGTATACATCAAGGCACTTACCTCAAGTGGAGGTAGTTGTAGGTTGGTCGGGTCCAAAAGTGTCATCCACCCTACTGAATCCAAATTTATCCCATGGGGCCTAACAATTTTCTCCAAATTTCCTATTTATCCTGGCAAGTATGTGGATCTGCCTCCTCCAGTGACCTTTACTACACTGCTACATTTGGCTAAGACAGCTCCGCCCGCTACCATGCAAGGGCTATCAGGATAAGCTGAGCAGCCGAAACGCCAACATGGCCCATGAGTGTCCATAAGGGTGCGACCTACCATCCATCCTTCAGCCCCCTGTGAGAACCACGGCTCCACTAGCCCCAGCTGGCCATTGTGGTGAGTACCTGCTGCCAACTCCGCCATTACAAGGCCTCGGACCTGGGGGGCAAGGTCGCAGTGCGTGGCATCCACATCACGTCCACTGCACCTCTCACATCCCCCAGTCCACTCACATGCAGCCCCCAGTGCCCACCCACACTTGAGCACGCCCAAGGTCCAGCCAACAGCCATGTTCCACCAAGAGACTCATCCCAGAAGACATGGTCCACACACCTCGGCCAGAGATGATCATGGAGATGAACAGACATCAGATACTCCTCATAAATCATCGTAACATACTTAAAAATATCTCCTTCATTCGTAACAATCTATATACCTCGTACTAACTAGAACGGCACTCGATGGAGTGCATACCTCCGCCAGGCTGAACAGTTAACATTTTGTATCCCACTGATAGGCCGAATCTGGATTCGGACCTGAACCAAAATCTAATCGGCTTGTTCTTGTCACCTAACCAACTCGTCCACAAAGTTTAGTCATAACTTGTCCATAACTTTTTTTAATATCATGTTATATGTCACTTTTCGCCTGATCTCTCAATGGTGAAGAATCACTTTAAAATTTTAATATCCGGATCCGAATCCGGATCTTCACCAAAATCGAATCATTTAGTCCTTGTCACATCCACTACATCTCTGCCAAATGTAGTCCGAATCCGTCCACAACTTTTTTGAGATATTTTGTTCACAAACGGACAGACAGGGGTGAAAACATAACCTCCTCCATCCACCTTCGGTGTCGGAGGTAAATAGCCTTGCTGTGGATTTTGATTGGACGGACGGGTCATGTACGTATGTATTAGTAAATCGGTGGGCGGACCATCGAAGGACTGCCTTACACCCATTGGCAGGACAGCTGGCCTCGGCCGCCATGTTCCTGATCGGGTCGGCCCAAGCCATCTGCAGAAGCGTTGTAGAGTATTCACAATCATAATCATAATGCCTTCCGTTTCAGTTTTCCCTTCAATGTACATCAAGGATTATCAGATATATATGTGAAAGGTTGCAGCCGATAGTCGTCACGGCCTTGAGAAGACCATAGTAGGTATGGGCCTCAGGCTTTTGGCCTTCATGCCTCGAAAGGCTTGTGTCTCCAAAACGATCATGTTGTTGTTGTTGTTGTTGTTGTTGTCGTGGAAGTAATTCTGAGGTAATATTTCTTTTTCCGAGGCAATGTTTACTTCATAAACAGGTCCGAGGCCCTCATAGGTAATTCTGAGGTAATATTTCTTTTTCCGAGGCAATGTTTACTTCATAAACAAACAGCATTTCACTGCACAACCTGTTGTTACAACAGGAGGATTCGCAGTTCACCCACACCTTAACTAGAGGTACGATTATAGTTATCCCACCAAACTGTGTGTTCTCTTTACAAAGTGCTCTCCCACCTAGAATCCTCCAATCTGTTGCGTGGAAGTTCCGCGGGCTCAAGTCGTAATAAATAGGTGCCCCAAGCAGTGGAATCCGGATGTCTTCCGTGAGCTAGTGCGAGTGGCCTTGGGCAGCGTTGCCACCTTCTGGTTAACCCAGGAGATAAATGTTTCGAATTTGGACAAATTTTTTCAACAGTAATCTCAGGCTTATGCAATATTGCTTTGCCAGGAGTCATCCAGGACTGGAATTTGAAATTTAATCAGAATATGACAGTTTATACCTGGATCAAGATTCCAACATAAACGAATTTCCATACATCCAGGCTATCCTTTCAACTTTAATCGAATGATTCATCAATGTGTGTGCCCGTCGCTCCCATGGACATTAAACTCGGAGTCCCAAATGCCAGCATTAGTTGGTGGAGGGTAAAGATCCCACGGTGACCTTAGTGAAGAGTAGGCGAACTATCGGCGAAATCATGGCGAAATTCCTGCCCGAACCTTAGTCGAACGCGCCAGCCGGTTCGTGCTCCCACAGCCAATTCCACAATAACTTGGGAATAATTGTCCAGGCAAAACTTTATAAAATTAGAAAACCAAGTTCATTCCAATACATTTCACGGGCATAGGCTATATATGACATCCTCCTCCCTTTTCCCCTTCCCAACCCCATTCCCTCTTCATTTATGAGCATCATAGAACTAAATTGTCGGTCTATCTGAGTTTGTTTGTCTACACATTCCCCTTTGGCATAGCAACTCCTTTAATAATCCCTGGTTTTCGTGTGTGGTTTGCATGAGGATTTCACATCTTCAGAAGGCAAGGCCTAGCATTTCTGGGGAACTGGAGAGTGAAGGAATTCCAGGATGATGATGCAGTGCAGACATATACATTGAGCCAAACGCCTCCTCCCCGCTTCTCTTGCAGCCCTTCGTTCCCCTTCCACAAATCTCAGCTTCTGCTCACCTTCACTGATTTGTTCCAACTTTCTTTCTTCTGTAGAAGTCTCCTGAGACTGCCCTGTCCTGATCTTTCCTCAAGACTTTCAAGATGGTTTGGACGGTGGGGTTGATAGTGAGCATTCTAAATCTGCAGATGGCACAACGCTTGGACGTAAGGTAGATAGCTGAGAGGGTGGTGATCATCTTCAGGTGCGTTGAGATACTTTAATAGATTGGGCAGAAGATTGGCAGATGCAATTTAACATAAAGAAATGTAAAGTAATGGGGATGGGTGAGAATAATAAAAATAGAGATCACGTGATGCAAGGGACAATCTTGGAGCGTGTCACACAGGAGAAGGATCTGAGGGTGGTAGTAGATACAGGGAGTAAGCGGACCGTACAATGCCAGGCAGGTAGCCATAGGTAAAACTAACAGGGTTTTAGATTGTAGGTGTAGGGAGATAAATTATATATCAAAAGAGATCATGTTAACGCTGTATAGGAGTTTATTGAGGCCTCATCTAGAATATTGTGTTCAGTTTTGGTCAACAACTCTGAGGAAAGACATAGCTACTGGAGGGAGGGTACAGAGTAGAGCTGTGTTAGGGTTCCATCATTCCGAGCTGGATCATGGGCCTGAATACCACGATACCAAGCTCCAATGGAATCACTGAGCCAGTTGAAGCCCCACGCTGATCGGTGCCATGCACCCACTACTCCAACTGCAACCGAATGGAATCACCAGGTGCAGGCACTGTGTCATCCTGGGTGTTGATCACCCAAACCCAATCTTCCCTTTAGCGAGCGTGTATAATTAAACTAGCGATCAAGACTCTGGAAAATCCTCTTTATATATTTGTTGATGACTCCACGCTCTGCGGTGACATCCCTCATCCTTCAGGCGGGCGGGTTGCGGCCTCTTCCCTCTTTTCAGACCTTGAAAAAAATCACAAGCTGATCAAACACTTAGAATATGTCTTTCAATCCTGACAAATCAAGGACCGTCTGGCAAACCCTCCTATCTACTTCTTAACAATCCTCTTGAGGAAGTTCAGTCATTCAAATTCCTGGGTCTCACTATCATCCATGATCTTTCTTGAGCAAACCACATTTCAAAGTTGGCCTCCAAAGCCAGCCTCTGACTGGGCATCCTCTGTCATACAAAGTCCTTCCTTGGCACACCGGAACTCTTATCCATCAACAAGGCTTTCAGCCGCAGCTTGTTGGAATACTGCTCTCCCCTCTGGGCTGGTGCTCCTGCCTCACACCTTGCTCAGATTACTGCCGTGGAAACCAAGCCCTTCAAGATTATTGGAATCTCCCGTGATAAAGCCGAGTCTATCGGCTTATCAATTCACCATCACAGATAGGTCGGTGGTCTCTCTTTGTCTTCTATCGCCTCCTTTCTGGTCTTGCACCCTCTGCTCTTTCCGTGCTTTGTCCCCACCAGGTGTATACAGGCTCACACGGTCCACCATCAACCCTCTTCTGGTGAAACTTCCAAAATCCAGGATCACTGCTCACCTCCACTCATTTGTTCCTCCTTTTTTCCATCTGTGGAACCAACATCCACATTGTCTTCAATCTCATTCTTCCCTCCAGGTCTTCAAGACAGCTGATGACCACCATCACAGATCATCCACAATCCAAAACCATGATCTTTTCTGCCTTCGTTAACCCCACCAAAATCCCACCCAATTTTCCAGTTTTTTTTGTGGTGGTGAGCCAATTAAACCTTGGATGAAGAGAAACCTCCACCATTTTTACCGAGTCAAGATGTTGTTCCATCTGTTGTTAGAAATTGTCAGGATACATTATACTGGAGGGCTATGATGACCTGCACAACTGAGTATTGTACTTAAACAAAGACCTTCAAATGTACACGTGCGCACATACACTGCCACCCTGAGATCCTCCATCCTCTCAGGGTTCCAGGAGAAAGGCAGGAAATGAGTTATTATTCATGGAAGTTGCCGGCTCTGTGGGAAACCTGGTCAGAATGACTCAACATTTCCACATAATCTGAACCCCAAGTTATTAGGTCTTTTACAACAACAACCGCATATTATAATATGGACACCAGTACAAAGGAATACCTGAACAAATAATTACATGTACTGATGTGCGCAGTAACACACCTCATTTGGCGTTACTTACAATTAATGTCTTACCATTCGATTCTGATCAATCCATATCAATGTCTAAATGAGTATGAATGATCGTTTTAAGGCCATTTTTCCCCGCTAGAGCGGGGGTTAGCCTTGCGGGCCCCATGACAATCATGGTTCCCTATTTGAGGCAATGTTTTTATGGCCGGATGCCCTTCCTGACGCCAACCCTTGGTCACGCTCTTACGATGCGCAGGGATACGGTGTACCTTCCATATCCATACCTTCCAAATCCATATCAATGTCTAATTGATCCATAATGTTTGAAAATAATTTTTCTACACCAAGGCTCATGGTGGAATTCAGAGATCTGATGATATATTTTGCTAAATCCTTCCCACCTTTGCAAATTGTGGCCATGAACCGTTTACGACAAAGTTTTCTACAATACCGAAATGTATTTGTATTTTCTACAATAAATGTATTTTTTTTACGAAATGTATTTTATTAAAAATTTTAATATGTTAAATGTGTTTTTTAATGTTTTTTTCTTTTTTTAATATGTAATATTTATTTTTTAAATATATATTTTAAATATTTATTAACGTAAAATATATTTAAAAATTTAAATTTAAATTTAATTTAATTTGAATAAAAATAATTTAAATAAATATATTTAAAAGATATTTTTAAATATTTTTTAAAATTTAAAATATGTAATAAATATTTTATATATTTATTTTTAAAATAACATTTAAATATGTTTTAAATATTTAAATTTAAATTTAAAATGTATTATTTAAATAATATTTACGAAATGCATTTTCTACAATAAAAAAAAATGTCGGCCATTATGCTCTGACGAATGGTTAACGCCTGAAGCTTCAGGTTCTGCTGGCTTCCCACAGCGGCTGGCACACCTCGAACACTGGTCTGTTTTTTTTCCATCCAACTAGGCGTATACCAGAGGGTATTGCATGGCGCTGCAAAATGCTGTGGTAGCCCTTTTGGTTCAGGGTGCCAGTCACTCAGTGCAAGTCGCCGACTCTGGATCCAGCAAAAGAGCCCCAGACCATCACTCTTCGTCCTCCATGTTTGACAGTTGGTGTCACACACTGAGGAACCATCCTTTCGCCTCCTCAACGGCGTACAAAAACCCTGCGTGATGAACCAAAGATTTCAAATTTAGATTCATCGGTCCATAAGACCTTCTTCCAGTCTTCAGTCGTCCACTGGTGGTGCGTCATGGCCCAGGCAAGCCTCTTTTTCTTATTTTGTCATCTTAGCAATGGCTTTCTTACTGCCACTCGACCTGTCAAACCTGCAGCTCGAAGTTTTCTCTTCACAGTTGAAACTGAGACTTGCTTACTTCAACCAGTGTTAAGCTGTGCTTGAAGCTGTTGTCCTGTGAGCCGCCTATCACGCAAGCTGTTGACTCTCAGAAACTTGTCTTCTGATTCTGTTGTGGCTTTGGGTCTGCCAGACCTCTTCCTGTCAGAGTTTCCTCCAGTTTCCAAAATACTACTTCCTGCAGTGCAATATTGTCCAAATAATGCTTCAGAGGGTGTACTGATGTTCCAAACAGTCTGTTCCAATACTGCTTTTATACGGACAGGGGGTTTGTGATCAAATAATCAGAAGAGGTTTGGACACCTGAAGGAATTGTTTGCATCAACTTTCAAGGCTTAATTTACTTACATTGCTGAAGAACAACTGTAAGTTGTTAACCCATTACTTGTTTCCTGAAGAAGGCCTTTTTTTTTTACAATATAACTGTACAATTTACATTATATACCCGTTTTTGCTAACCTAAACTTTTTTCTTTTTTTTTACCTCGAGCAGTTTACTGCTTACTTTTGTACCATTTCAGGTTATTCACTGGACTTGAACTGCTTAAATTTCAATAAAAACTGGTAAAATTGAGGTGTTCTAAAACTTTTGACCGGTAGTGTAGGTCAAATGTCAAGGTGACAGTGACGTCATTTACATAAAGCACATTTTGGGCTCTGTCGGGCTTAATATTTGGTGTAGCGAGAGGCGTTGTTAGGCAAAATACTGCCAAAGGAAAGGTTTTTCAGAATATCAATGTTATTTGACTATATATGTCAAAGGTATAAATTCTCTCAATTTTGTCAAACGTCAAAGGTTCTCTCAATTTTAATTATACCTGTCAGGCTATCACCTGACATCCTTTCTGTTTGTTTGTTTGTCTATGAGCGTGACAACTTGCGAATGCTTTCAGCTGTCTTCGCCAAACTTTACCAGAGGATCCTGGAGAAAAAAGTGAGGCAGTCCACGTTTTTTGACTATATAGGTCAAAGATCAAAGGTGAAGGGTCTTGTTTGTTTGTCCGCACGATATCTCAGCCATCCTTTGATCTCGGAAGCTGAAATTTGGAGACGACAATGACCAAGTGTTTTGGCTGTAAAGGGTATTTCTAATTTATTGATTAATCAATTAATCGATTAATTATTTAATTATTCGATTAATTAATTTTCAAAAAGCTACAGATTCAGATGAAATTCAGGTGGTTTAGCTATACTATTAGCCAGTTGATTAAGAAATTAATTTTTTTAAGATTATTATCTATTTTTTTTTTTTTTGTGTGTACAGAGTCGAGGCTCGTGAAAGAGCTAACATTTATCAAACAAACAAATCAAACAAACAAGCAAACAAAGTATATAAAAAGGGGAGCGGTCGACAAGATGGGGAGAGAAGGAGAGGAAGCACACAAACACAACATTTGAGAGCAGGGACATCGGGAGATGTTTTTGGAGGGAGAGGGCCTGGGGGGAGGCAGGATAGGTATAAAACGCAAGGACACCAAGGACTTCCAGGAAAGAAGTCAAAAGTCACTTCAAAAAAGTGGATTTGGGGTGAAATTAGCGGGGGTAGAAAAGATCAAGGTTTTGGATTGGGGAAGATAAGAGATGGTGGTGAGCAGCCGTTTTAAAGACCTGGAGGGAGGAGTGGGATTGAAGAGAGTGAGGGAGTTTGTTCCAGAGGCGGGAGAAAAGAGGAATGAAGGAGTGAAGGTGAGCAGAGAGTCTTGATTTTGGCAGTTTAACCATAAGAGGGTTGCAGGCAGATCTTGTGCGACCTGCAGGAATATTTGGGGGACAGAGCCCAGAGAGAGCTGGGGCAGCAAGGCCGGAGAGGAGTCGGTAGAAGACGGAAAGACCACCAACCTGCCTGCGGTGATTAAGTGAAAGGCCCTCGGAGATAGCGTCATCGCGGGAGATTCCAATGATTCTGAACGCTTTGGTTTCAACAGCGTGAGGACGAGCTAGGTGTGAGGCAGGAGCACCAGCCCAGAGGGGAGAGCAGTACTCCATTGAGCTGCGGATGAAAGCCTTGTATGTGTTGAGGAGCTCAGGTGTGCCAAGGAAGGACTTCGCACGACGGAGGATGCCCAGTCGGTGACTGGCTTTGGAGGCCAGCTTGGAAATGTGGTTTTCCCAGGAAAGATCATGGCAGATAGTGAGACCCAAGTTTCATTTATTTCAATTTATTTATTTATTTCAATTACTCAATTAATCAATCAATTATTGATTCTCTCGAGTTTCATCATACCTGTTAGGCTACTGCCTGACATCTTCTTGTCTGTTTGGCTGTGAGCATGATATCTGAAACAGTTATGGACGGATTCGGACGAAACTTAATGGTTCAGTTGGTTTGGTGACAAAAACAAGCCAATTAGATTTCAATTAAGGTACGGATGCAGATCCAGCCTGTGGATGGGATGCAAAACATAAACAGTTCAGCCTGGTAAAGGTATGCACTCTACTTACTTGTATAGACATATATGTTATAGTAAAGAAAAAGGCGCATCCAACCCCAAAAAAATGACGATGTTTGAAAATATCCGTCTAGTGGGGCGGCTTAGCCCAAATATTCAAAAGAATTGTGCATTTTGTGATACAAGCACCAAATTTGGCACAAATGTACATTAATATGTTGCGAACATTTTCAGATATTGGGCCACTTGAAATTCCGTAATTTTTTTTTTCAAATTTTTTCAAATTTCGTAATTTCAAATTTTTCGGGTGACACCGTCACAATTTCGGTCTTCGAGGCCGGCCGATAGGCAAAGTGTGACCGGAAGGGACGAGGTTCTCCTGACCACGTGGCCCTCGATCTGGGAAGCGAGAGGCGTTCCATTAGTGGACGCGCCCCTCACGCCCGACTTTTGGGCGGCCCCGGCAGGCCGTTTGTTTTGACGTTCCGTGACAGGCCCCGCACCCCCACCTCCGGGCCGACCGGAAGCTTGTGCTGAGTACATCATACCTGAACAACTCAGTGAGGCAGAACACAGCAGTGCACACCAGGGTGACCCCTTCAGTGCATAAACCAATTAACCTGTCCACTGCAGGGCATATAGAAATGAAGTTATTTTCTGCATATAATAATAATATAAGTTCAGTTCTATATAACAATTTCTGTTATCACCACTACCACTACAACTACCACTACTACAAGCTTTGTCTGGAATTTTGTGGACTAACAGACAAACAGACATACAGACAAGCTGGGATCAAAACATTACCTCCTTCCACCATTGAGTGTAGAGGTAAACATCATGGAAATTATATCATGCCCTAGATTTAATTCATGCTTACCCGTGTATTTGCTTCACTGGTTCACAAGGTCTTTTGCATACATGTAATTCAGACTCTCGTCTTCATTGCTGACCACACAATGTTCGCAACATATTAATGTACATTTGTGCCAAATTTGGTGCTTGTATCACAAAATGCACAATTCTTTTGAATATTTGGGCTAAGCCGCCCCACTATATCGGCCGGCCTCGAAGACCGAAATTGTGACGGTGTCACCCGAAAAATTTGAAATTACGAAATTTGAAAAAATTTGAAAAAAACAATTACGGAATTTCAAGTGGCCCAATATCTGAAAATGTTCGCAACATATTAATGTACATTTGTGCCAAATTTGGTGCTTGTATCACAAAATGCACAACAGGTTTGCTATGCTACTACACTAGTCTACAAAGTAAGCCTTTATTGTATCTCTGCTCACGGGGGGGGGGGGGGGGGGGGGGGTGACATGAACAAAGAAAGCGTGTCACGTGATCTTACACGGGCACAATCGCTTCCAAAGAGAGCTGGTGTTTATGGTGGTATGATATGAGGAGTGCCTGTGGGTTTGTGGTATTTACGGACGATGTACGGGAGAGTGAGGAAAGATGAGCCACCAGATAAGTCGAGCCACCCCCTGTTGCTAGGAAACTAAATTGCTACAAGATTAGTGTGTGACCTCTACAGTTTCTTGAAGTTAGTTAATCTTTGTTATCATCCTGACCTGCAGGAACTGAAGGTAAGAAAGTTTCACTAAAATGTGTTTTTTCATGTTTTGTTTTTTTCTTTATTTTGAGAAATGACCGTTATCAAGTGACTTTGCCTTGTTACCAGGAAAAGCTCCAGATTGCATTTATGTTAGATGACACCTTAATTACTATAGAATATTGTGTGAAAGTTTTGGTTGCCAATTTCTACTTGCGCATGTCTTTCTTTCAAAATGGTGGCTATGGGGTAAGTTGAGCAATTGAGTTGGGGGCAAGTTGATCCATGACTGAAAAAATCAAATTACTGAATTTGGTCTTATTACGTGATTCAACTGATTCCAGTTATATTCAATCAAAGTAGCGCTATTTCATTTATTGTTTAGATATTGTTGAGGTTTTGAGAATCGTACATATAACATCATTAAAGGTTAAAGGTTTGCCCCCCATAGTTAGTCCACAAGCAACACGTAGGCCCATTAGAATTAGTTATGTCATAGTATGTGTAAGAGTAGGCCATTTCCCTAGTGACATCTGCGTTGTGTAAAGAAATAATAAGCTTAGGTCCTTTTCATTTTGCGGCAACCCTCCAATTTCCATCATGGGCATAATCGATCCCGCGCCCCATTTGGCATCCCTCAATTTGTTACGCTTTGGGCTACCCGCAGCAGTTTGTTACGCTTTGACTGCCAGCAGCGTTCGCTGCCCTTGGTTTCGCTCGAAACTAGTCCAATGACACGAGGTAGGCCTGGAAAGAGGGAGGAGCGCGAGGACGGGGTGTGGCCACGTCAAGCAGCGCGTCAGAAGGCGGTGACGGTAAGGGCAACAGCCAACCAGAGCTCGGTGGGCATGGCTTGATAGGGCGTGGCAAGAAACGTCTGGTAAGTTCCAGAGGGTTCCAAGGGCGTGGCCATAAAACCCTTGGCGGGAGGTCCCCATCTGAGATGAGAAAGGGCTGCGCGCTGTTGAACTCAGATGAGAAGGGAGAGGCGCTTACGAAGGGATATACGAGGACTGAACGGAGTCATGCATCGTGAGCGAATTGTATTGAAAGAGCGCATTGAGATACGCAGTGAGATACTGAAGAGTGCATTGTTCGCGGTTATTGGAACTGTTCGCTTATTACGTACGAGGCCGAGCCGCGAGTGTAACCGCCAAAGCCAGCCTACCGTTTGCCCTGTAATTATCCCGCACGCGCCAAACGACACGTGGGGAGCTCCTGGCCGCTGCCGTCTGTTTCATCTGCTTCGTGGTGCGAGTTTGGGACCGGAGGAAGAGCTGCCTGGACGCCATCCCTAGACCATCGACCTGTTCGTCCGCAACCCCGTGTGAGTGTGTCTGAGTGTGACGGGCCCGTTTGTCCAGGGATAAGTTAAGACTGTTTAAGGCTGCACTGTGTATTATTCTTTTTCTTCTTATTGTACAAAGTGTAAATAAATCTGTTATTCCTTTTCTTCCCAAATTCAACCGTTTCAGTCATTTCCTTCATTGGGTAAGCGTGGCACGATTACGAACCGCTTGGATCGAGTTTAGTCCTTGATAACGGCTCGGGTCATGGGTCGCTACCGCTCGGCGTTTCCACTAACACCCGTGATTCGGGCGGGGCTTATTTCCTCGTTTCCGGCCAGTGTTAGTACTTAGGTAACAGCGAATTCATAGTCCTAAAACCCTATTTAACGCTGTCCGGGAAGGACGTCATAGGTCCCGGGTCCCGTTGGCTAGTAAAAGACAAGGGGACGAATCCCCCCTTGGTAAGGGGAAAGGCCGGCGCTGAGATCCGCAACAATATTTTGGAGTTGATTGAGATTTTAACTTTATCTTTTGTTCCATCTGACATTTATGTAGATGGCAGTTTTATATGAACAGGCCTCGCATTTTCAAATAAGAAAATTATCTTTAAGTGTGATCTCATTTTTCCACAGGTGACAAAATGCCTGGAGAATACAAAAGGAAAACAAACCGTGGAACGTCAACAAAAGATGTGCTCCACAGAGCTGCACATGAGGTTTGACATGAGGTGAGGTTCTATAGGGTTGGTTGCTTCTGATTTCAACATTGGCAGAATGACCCTCCAGCGTTTTATTATATAATGTACTGAGACCCATCAACCTTGTGGGGACATTCTGTCTGGTAAGAAAACTTGGCCACGACAAAAAAAAAATCAGTGAACAAATGGGAAATGACCTTGCCAAATACACTAAAGAACTTGCTCAAATTCCATGGACTATCGCTGCAGAAATGCCAGGCGCTAACCCTCAAATTTGCAGTTTTAAATGACTTTCATGATCCCCATCAAAAAAAAATTCGCTATTTATTGTATCAGTTCCAAAACAAACAAAAAAAAGGTTGTGGCTCAACATACCCACGTGGCTCAACTTATCCACGTGGCTCAACTTATCCACATGGCTCAACTTATCCACGTGGCTCACCTTACCAGCGTGCCTCAACTTGCCCCCCGTGGCTCAACTTATCCACGTGGCTCAACTTACCAGAGACATATGATCATCTTACCACATCGTGCAGGAATATTGATGTATATGCCAACCTTTTTTGTGGGCCACCATCCAAAAACCAAAAGCAATTCAGCGAATGTTTTATTCCAAAAGCATGGACAGATAGTTGCACTTTCATTTGCACCCTTCACTTTATCTGTGCCTCCTTAGTGAGGGTTATCGACTTATCTGGTGGCTCATCTTTCCTCACTCTCACTCTTTGCACCCTTCACTCTGAAGATCTGAGATGTAAAAATGTCTCATCTTGCCTCACTCTCCCTGACAGAGTGGTAAGGAGGTCATAAACGTTTATAGTAAGTGTTAAGTGTTACAGTGCACATTTGCAGTTGGGCCTCTGTCTATATCAGGCACTCTGGTTATAACAAACATTCCAAGCGTCTTTTCGTCATTGCACATTTCCTTGTATTCATGATCCACGGAGCTTGAAATTAACCCAGAAATAAAGAAAGATTACGTTGTCCTGCCAAGTCGAATGCAGATACAAGACCATGCATTCGAAAATCCTCAAAATACTGTCGTGTTGGCTGGTGAGGCTGTTAACATGGCCGTCCGCAACGCTCGACTCAATGGTCCAAGGATGTACCGAGAATTTGGAAGCTTTCCGAATTAGAGACTTACTTGCTCTCCGAGTAAGTAATTCAATGTTCCACTTTGGTCTACAAGCAATGGTGTTTGCGCCGGGAATGATTGACACGAAGACGACGAGTACTTTTTTTTTTTTTTTTTTTTTTTTTTTTTTGTATACAAGGTCGAGGCTCGTGAAAGAGCGAACATTAATCACACAGAAAGACAAACCGACACATAAAACATATAACATAGGGAGCGGTAGACAAGATGGGGAGAGAGGGGGAAGGACACAAACACAACATTTGAGAGCAGGGACCGAGAGACATGGAGACATCGAGAGATCTGAGAGAGGGCGCGGGCTTTGGGGGGGAGGGCGTGGGAAGGGGGCGGTGGGAGAGGTATAAAACATATGGACACTGCCAGGACTTCCAGGAAAGAAGTTGGAATTTCAAACAAGGTGGATCTGGGGTGAATTAGCGGGGGTAGAAAAGATCAAGGTTTTGGATGGGGGAAGATAAGAGATGGTGGTGAACAGCTGTTTTAAAGACCTGGAGGGAGGAGTGGGATTGAAGGGAGTGAGGGAGTTTGTTCCAGAGGCGGGAGAAAAGAGGAATGAAAGAGTGAAGGTGAGCAGAGAGCCGAGATTTCGGCAGTTTAACCATCAGAGGGTTGCTGGCAGATCTTGTGCGACCTGTAGGAATATTTGGGGGACAGAGCACAGAGAGAGCTGGGGGTGCAAGGCCGGAGAGGAGTCGGTAGAAGACAGAAAGACCACCTACCTGCCTGCGGTGAGTGAGTGAAAGGCCCTCAGAGATAGCTTCATCGCGGGAGATTCCAATAATTCTGAAAGCTTTGGTTTCAACAGCGTGAAGCCGAGCTAGGTGTGAGGCAGGAGCACCGGCCCATAGGGGAGAACAGTATTCCATTGAGCTGCGGATGAAAGCCTTGTATGTGGTAAGGAGCACAGGTGTGCCGAGGAAGGACTTCGCACGACGGAGGATGCCCAGTCGGCGACTGGCTTTGGAGGCCAGCTTGGAAATGTGGTTTTCCCAAGAAAGATCATGGCAGATAGTGAGACCCAAAATCTTGAGCGACAGAACTTCTTGGAGAGGATTGTTGAGAAAGTAGATGGGAGGGTTGTCCAGTCGATCTTTTCGGAGAGACATAGTAAGAGTGTGAGATTTGTCAGGATTGAAAGACATGTTCCACTTGTTTGACCAGTCTGTGATTTTGTCCAGGTCTTCAGAGAGTGAGGAGGCAGCAGACTGCCGATCTGAGGGAAGAGGAATGGAGCGGCAGAGAGTGGAGTCATCAGCAAAGAGATAGAGAGGATTTTCGAGAGAGTCAGAGAGATCATTGATGAAGACCAGAAAAAGCACGGGGCCCAGAACACTGCCTTGGGGAACTCCAGCCTGAACAGGAAGAGGAGATGAGAGAAACCCATTCAGGGCCACACGTTGACGACGACTAGAGAGGAAGTCCGCCAGCCATGCGTGGAGATTTCCATGGATACCAAAGGAGGAGAGTTTGTTGAGCAGAGCGGGGTGCCAGACCGTGTCGAAGGCACGTGATATGTCGAGGGAGACAGCTCTAATTTCCTGTTTGGCATTGAGGACCTCCATCCATTGTTGAGACAGCAGAAGCAGCATGTCCAGAGTAGAGTGACCTGGTCTGAAACCAAATTGATGATCAGAGATCAAGCCATTGGAGAAGAGGAAAGATTTCATATCCGAAGCAATGATGGATTCCATGACTTTGCTGATAATTGGGAGAAGGCTGATTGGTCTGTAGTTGCTAGGATCTGTTTTCGCACCTTTTTTGTGCAAAGCGGTGATGTTGGCTGATTTCCAAGCAGATGGCAGTTGACCTTGAGCAAAAGAGAGGGTGAAGAGAACAGAGAGAGGGTGAGATAGAGCAGCAGAGCAGGATTTTAGGACCCGTGGGCTGATGCCGTCGGGTCCAGTTGCAGAATCAGAGTCGAGGGTTGACAGAAACTTTTCCACCTTGTCAGGAGGAAAGGACACGGAGTCCAGGAGCAGCAGGGTACGACTGGGTAATACTTTAAGAGTAAATACTTTAAGAAATAGGGGGATATAATTTGGGGGAAAAACACAAGCAAGCAAAGATACACAACAATCGCAAATGTACAATCTATCTTATACATATAAATATGAACGTCTGTTTGTTCGGTTGTGCCTCATGGACAGCCTAAGGAAGTGACTTAGAGAGGGAAGAGTTGGTCCATGGGGGGTAACTTTGCACGGCAAAAAACATGGGCGCATCAGATTTAGACTAGGGGCGTGTCCAAGGGGCGTGGCAGTGAGACGTGCCCAAGGGGCGTGGCTTCCTCTGACTATAAAAAGCCCACTAAACTAAATTGCGTGACTGGCTATTTATTTTCCAGGCAACGCCGGGTAACTCTGCTAGTAAATAATAAATCAGAAGGGCGTTGAGCTCACACAGGTTTTATTGAGCAATTTCATTCACGCACACTCACACCACACTACCGAGAAAGGAGAATACATAGCTGTCCACCTGTCCCTATCTCAATACGTCATGTAGTCGCGTCCTGCACCATGCACAGTGTGTGCAAAAACTCCTTCTGTGCTGACGGCCTCGACCACCTCCTCTGTCTCGACTCCAAAGTGCCAGAGGACCGCCCGACCAAGCCGCCAGCTTGCGCTCTCCAACGATGACGATTCTCGATGACCGACTGCGAGTTATGACCATGATGACCGACAGCTCACAACCACCTTGTTCAAAAAGCGCCAAAGACTGCGACCATGACCGCCTCGACAATTGACTGCTTGGTGACTGCCACTGTGTTCACACTCACTCTCTGGCCCTCTCCCTTGCACTGCTTATTATCTCGCCGCCTGGAACTTTCTCAAACCTTAGCACAGTGGCTTAGGACCCCTTAAGTGATGCCGGTGGGAGTCAGGGGGAATTGGTTGGTCCCTCTCCTTCTTGGCCACTCCCAGGGTCATTATCTAATTCCGCCCTATCATGGCAAAGTAAACATCTGCTTGAGGAAATAGCTGCCTCAATGGAATTTTCCAGTGGATTGCTCCCACCTTTATGTAGTTGTCCCGATGGTGCCAGCCATTAATGAAAGGTGAATCCCAGAAGCATAGAGGAGAACCCGATTCAGCAGTTACAGCTGTACCACAAATAATGAAAACTGGAACTCCATGCTGAAAAGGACTATTTGTTTGAGGGACGACGACCTCTGAAAGTTAGTACAGGTCAACACACCGATTGCCTTCTCAAAATGGCGAGTAAATCAGTCTCAAGAGAAGTCCCAATGCCTTCTTACTCTACCTCATCCTTTTCCTTTCCGTTCCAAAGCTCGTTCCTCTTCCCACTCATTGCTGATCCTGCTGCTCCATTTATCTGGAGTCGATCCCCCAAATCAACTAAGTCGATAAACTGATAGACTGAGTTCATGTGGTATTGCACAAGCGGCCAAATTGTCTCTTATACTACGTCAGTACCTTATATGTTATTTGAATTGGTGCCCAAGGGGCGTGGTTCCGATGATTGTTCTGTAGGGCCTACATGAAAAGGCTTGATGAAGATGAAATTGCGAAATCGAGAAACAAAACCTTATCAGTTACCAGTGTTTGTCCACAAGTGAGTCTGTGTTCCATAATGTGCAGGGGAATATTTACCTCTGCCACCAAAGGTGGATGGTGGTTATGTTTTCACCCCTGTCTGTTTGTTACTTGCAAAATCGAAGATTTTTCAAGTATATTGGTCGGTTGCGTTTGTGGTTCTGTCCTGTCTGTTTGTTTGTTTGTTTGTTTGTTTGTCACCGGCCTACATGTCACAATTCTAAACCGATTGTCAAGAAACTTGGAAAATTGAACAGCATTTGAATATTGAGACACTAAATTGGAAAACCAACTATTTTTGAGGTCAAAAGGTTAAAGGTCAACTCAAGGTCAAACTTCCAAAATCATCAATTTTCATCTGACAACTCGTCAATTTTCATCCAATTGACTTCAAAATAGAACAGCATTTGCATAGTGCCTCATTGAATTGGGAAACAAACTATTTTTGAGGTCAAAAGGTCAAAGGTCAACTCAGGGTAAAACTTCCAAAATCATCAATTTCATTCTGAAAAACGTCAATTTTCATCTGATTGACTTGAAAATAGAACATCATTTGCATATCGAGTCACTAAATAGGGGAACCAACTATTTTTGAGGTCAAATGGTCAAAGGTCAACTACAGGTCAAACTTCCAAAATCATCACTTTTCATCTGAAAAATCATGTTTTCATCTGATTGACTTGAAAATTTAACAGCATTTGCACATTGAGTCACTAAATAGGGAAACCAACTATTTTTGAGGTCAAAAGGTCAGAGGTCAACTCAAGGTAAAACTTTGAAAATCATCAATTTCATTCTGAAAAATGTCAATTTTCATCTGATTGACATGAATATAGAACAGCATTTGCATATCGAGTCACTAAATAGGGGAACCAACTATTTTTGAAGTAAAATGGTCAAAGGTCAACTACAGGTCAAACTTCCAAAATCATCACTTTTCATCTGAAAAATCATGTTTTCATCTGATTGACTTGAAAATTTAACAGCATTTGCACATTGAGTCACTAAATAGGGAAACCAACTATTTTTGAGGTCAAAAGGTCAGAGGTCAACTCAAGGTAAAACTTTGAAAATCATCAATTTCATTCTGAAAAATGTCAATTTTCATCTGATTGACATGAATATAGAACAGCATTTGCATATCGAGTCACTAAATAGGGGAACCAACTATTTTTGAGGTTAAATGATCAAAGGTAAACTACAGGTCAAACTTCCAAAATCATCACTTTTCATCTGAAAAATCATCAATTTTCATCTGCTTGACTTGAAAATTCAACAGCATTTGCACATTGAGTCACTAAATAGGGAAACCAACTATTTTTTAGGTCAAAAGGTCAAAGGTCAACTCAAGGTTAAACTTCTAAAATCATCAATTTTCATCTGAAAAAGCGTCACTTTACATCCAATTAACCTGAGCTTTGATCAAGATCGTCAATTTTAATCTTGATGAAATGCACAATTTGATGGATCAATGGCAATATTTGGGGGGGGGGGGGGGGAGAGGGGGCGGCGGTTTGCAAGTATTGTGCTCTGCATGAGGTCTTCTTGTTTGTTTGTTTGTGAACAAAATATCTCAAAAAGTTGTGGAGGGATTCGGACGAAATTTGGCAGAGATGTCGCGTATGTGACACGGACGAAATGATTAGATTTTGGTGAAAATGCGGATTCGGATCGGGCTACTAGAATTTTTAAAGTGATTCTTCACCATTGGGAGATAGGGCCAAAAACGATACATCGCAGGATATCTCAAAATGTTGTGGACAGATTTGGACGAAACTTGGTGGACCGGTTGGGTGTCTGACAAGGACAAATAGATTCGATGTTGGTGAAGATCTGAATATGGATTCGGATATGAGAATTATTTAATTTATAAGTGATTATTCACCATTGGGAGATAGGGCCAAAAACGATACATCGCAGGATATCTCAAAAAGTTGTGGACAGATTTGGACGAAATTTGGTGGACCGGTTGGGTGTCTGACAAGGACAAATAGATTCGATGTTGGTAAAAATCTGAATATGGATTCGGATATGAAAATTATTTAATTTATAAGTGATTCTTCACCATTGGGAGATAGGGCCAAAAACTATACGTTGTGCGATATCTCAAAAAGTTATGGATGGATTTGGACGAAACCTGGTGGAGAGGTTGTGTGTGTGACAAGGAAGAATTGATTCCATTTTGGTGAAGATCTGGAATATGGATTAGGATATGAGAGTTATTTAATTTTTTAAGTGATTCTTCACCATTGAGTGATATGGCCAACCAGGCGGAGGTATGCTCTCTACTGAGTGCCGTTCTCGTTTTTGATGCAACAAGTTAAGTTAATAATGGTGATGATGCAGAAGTATCGCCATGATGGACGTGGGCCACTTCTATGTACAGAGTAGACTAATCCAGCAACGTGCTGGGTAAGTGGGGCACGAAGGGCAGCTGTGGCAATGAACAAGGAAGCTTTCTTCATTTTACCATTTCCTTCCAAATCACCCTGGATTAGAACGCCGGTAACGAGCGCGTCGGGACGGCCGGAGCAGCTGCCTTCAAAGTCGAAATTTGGAAACCAACTCCAAGACGAATAAGTTCGGCCTGGCACTGCCTCAAACTCACTAACTAGAAGAAGGAGAACTAGAGGAGGACCTTTCAGTATATATTCAATAAATGCAAATCAAATTTTTTTGAATATCCTAGCTAGACTTTGAGCGCAATTTCCATGCAACTTCCACTTCAAGAGTAAAATGCGTCTTAGGCTTTGGCATTCCTTGTACCAAAAATATTTTTGGGGGAAAAACCTGATTGAAAGACTAGCAGTGTGTAGTTGAAGCTTTACTGAACGTTCAAAGATCACAAATCTAGGGTTCAGACATCTCAGAGTGTTGGTTTTCGAGCGCTTCCAATTTTATTTTATTTATTTTGTGCTTCAACATGTAGATAATATCAGGGCGAGGAGGAGGCTTCCGCTCGCTGGTAAACCTCATAAAGATGCCCTTTGTATTATTTGCCACATCTTGGCCACATAGTTGAGCTATTTCAAATCATTAAAGTAATGTATAAAAATTGTAGCCTGGCCCACGTGGTGGAACGCACCAGACTTGGTGGCGTAATGGTTACAGAGTGCGCACCAGACTTGGTGGCGTAATGGTTACAGAGTGCGCCCTAAGTCTGGGAGGTCGGTATTTTGGCCGAATAAGACCAAATACTTTACAATGTTCCGTGCTGCTTCCTTGCTTGCACTCAGAATTTTAAAAGGATAGAGCATTGCCAAACGATCATAGTTTGGCAACCATTATGCAGGTTTGATGGGCCTTATGGCCTCCTCCTGTGTTGAAGTACTTAGTAAGGGACCTCGTATTATTATAACATGAGAAAAGGTACCCAGCGTTGTCGGACAACAAAGGATCCATCCTTCCACCCCATCCCTCCTCCCTCCGAACTCCAACCCACCCAATCCATACCCCCCCCCCCCCCCACCCCTTCTTCCCACTCCTTCCGCTCCCAACTCCCAGAAGGGAGAGAGAGGGGTGGGGAGATACAGGGGGGGGGGGGGGGAGGGAGATGCGGATGAGGGAGGAGAGCACAGGGAAGGGTGGGAAAGTGATGCCTCACCACACATTGCTATACTATAGACTCCGGGAGGGAGGGATGCGAGGAGGAGGGTGGGAGTGGGATAAAGAGGGAAGGAGTGGCAGAAAGTGGAGCAGGTTGAGGGGCGAGTGAGGAGCGAGGGGAGAGTAGAGGGGTGGGGCAGTGAGGAGGAGGTCAAGGATGTGGGGGAGAGAGAAAGAGATGGGAGAGGGGAAGGGGGGAGGAATAGAGGGTGGAGAAATTCTGGCAGATATGATGCCCAGGTGAACGTCCATCTCAGGGATGGCATGCACATTGATGAATCACCCTGCCTGTGAAACAATGGGATGTCAGTTTAAAGCTGGGTCAGGATTCAAACCCAGGCTAGACAGCATCGAGTTGAGCATGCAGACCTCTAGGCCATCCCACCAGCCCAGTTTGGCAGTGATTGTTCCCTGTGACGTTCAAAAGGAGCCATTCTCTTCTGCTATAGGATCTAAAGACTAATACCGTGCGCCGCCTACAGGAGAACATCCACAATAAGTCTCAACATGTGACAATTGTCAAAAAGGTTTACACCTGCTCTGAACATCTCACTCTACCATCCATGACTTTTAACTTCTACAGGCCTCCAGAGGCTTGCCAATTCCTGTCTGTCCTGGTGGATCAAACTGGTGAAGTACAGCAGAATGTGAGAAGAAATGGAACGACATAGTTGGAGCATCCGCTCTGAGTCTGGAACCTTGGTGGTTCGAGCTCTGGCCGAGTCTTAGCAAACGTGCTACTTCCTTGCTTGACTCTCAGCATTTAAAGAGGACGGAGCACAGAAAAACAACCATTGGTTGGCAATGGGTGGCAGCCTTGATGGGCCTAATGGCCTCTTCCTGCATTGAAGTCCCTTCTTTGTAAGGGAACCCATATTATATTAACCTGTTCTTGTAAGCATGAAACAACTATTTAGTTGCACAAACTAGGATGCTGTTGAATGCATAAACATCTGTAGCTTGACTACTACTACTACTACTACTACTACTACTACTACTACTACTACCACTACCACTACAATGTCTTAAATTATTGGCACCTTCTTGTGGGGTCAGCCGTGGAAAGTTTTTATCCCAAGTCTTTCACGAAAGCCTAACTAGGCCTATGAGGTTTTACTGAAGGTGTTTTGGGCAGGAATTTTGAATTTGTTCATCGTCTTACTCTACTTTGTACTTATGTTACGGATTCGTCACTTCCGTCTTTGTGGTTGTCATCCACTTGAAGCATTTTTAGTTTCATGTACTATTATTGTTACAGTTTGAGTGAAATGGAGATAACTGTCTTCAAAGGTAGAAATTAGTGTTTCAAAAGAAAAACGAAATGGATCGGGGCCAACCGGAAGAAGAAGAAGAAGAAGAGGCTGGAGCGGATCAAGTGAGATCGGAAAAGGAAGGCCGATCTGCTTCGAGGTGTCGAGCGGACGCTGGTGGACGTTGGTCACGAGCGAATATTGGTTTCCCCGGGAAAGGGATTCCTGTGACAGTGTCGTTATTGCTGGGGAGATAAACCTGCATGACGGGTTTTGGCTGTTGGTTCCGAAAGTGAATCATCGCGGGAGAGCCGGTACGCCTCCATTACGGGCCTGTCCCGCCATTTCACTTCGCACCAGCCGTTAGCTTGGTTCTCGTGTGTGTCGTGGATTTCTCTTGGGAATTCGCGGTTCTCCGCTTGGGAACTGCTGCTCGTTCATGTCAGCGTCATTGTCTGGTGAACCGAAGGTGTGAATTCCCGGTCGCCTTTTGGGTGAACTTGTACCTGACCGACGTTGGCCCGACCTCACCCAGCGGCTCTTCTGCAGCGTCGACTGTCAGCCGTCCTTGGTTCAGGTCTCAGTACGACCTTTTTACTTGTGATCCCCGGAGCGTGGATCGACTTTGGCCTGGTGTCGTGACAGTGACTTTGGGGGTGTTACAGTTTGCTCACGTGGAGTACCATGAGTTATTGAGTTAAGAAACTGGTGGTACCATCATAGGAGTTATATGGTGCTTGTTGTGCAATTGAGATTTTATTGTACTTGTGCAAGTTGTTATTATTGTGTGATTTTAATACAATACTTGGTTTTGTAACAACTGATTGGTGTGGTTTCACCATTGGTCATTGGCACACATAATACTAATAGCACATCTTTCTGCCGTGACTCCTTTCGGGGCTCGGAGGTACACCGTGACCGGGGTTTGGGGAGGAGCACGTAACACTTACGTTATCAGCAAAATAAACATTCTGGAGTTAATGATACAAAAAAAACATCAACAACAAAATGCAGTTCACAATCTTTAATATACAAGGCAGTAATCAGAATTTTGAGACGAACATGAAAATGGCAGAAGAGCTCAAGACATAGGAGACAGAGATGAAGGTGTGAGGTTACGGGGCAAGTGAGCGAGGTTGACTAAAATTTGTACAGGATTCCTTAGGATGGCAAGACACGCAAATTTGGTACAAAGTTCGACATAACGACCCGATGGATCATCCAAGTTTCTGTTGAAATGGTTTTACCAACAAGACAGTCACAGTTTTGTCCAACAAAATTTAAAAGGTCATTTTGCTATTTATTCAAGAACCAAGTATATGTTATTAGCAAGGAAAAAAAAATTTCTTGCTAATCAAATACACGTGTACGGTGTATTAAAAAAGAAAATACTATGGCAAAAAAACAAGAACTATAGTGGAACGGCACTCAGTAGAGAGCATACCTCCGCCTGGTTAGCCATATCACTCAATGGTGAAGAATCACTTTTAAAATTATACTTGATGGATCCGGATCTTGATCTTCACCAAAATTCAATCGATTCTTCCTTGTCACACACACAACCGGTCCAATAAGTTTCGTCCAAATCCATCCATAACTTTTTGAGATATCCTGCTATGTATCGTTTTTGGCCCCATCTCCCAATGGTGAAGAATCACAAATAATTTAATAATTCTCATATCCGAATCCATATTCAGATCGTCACGAAAATCGAATCGAATCGTCCTTGTCAGACACCCAACCGGTCCACAAAGTTTCATCCAAATCCGTCCACAACTTTTTGAGATATCCTGCTGTGCATCATTTTTGGCCCTATCTCGCAATGGTGAAGAATCACTTAAAAATTAAATAATTCTCATATCCGAATGCATATTCAGATATTCACCAAAATCGAATATATTTGTCCTTGTCAGACAACCAATCGGTACACCAAGTTTCGTCCAAATCCGTCCACAACTTTTTGAGATATCCTGTTATGTATCGTTTTTGGCCCGATCTCCCAATGGTGAAGAATCACTTTAAAATTTCTAGTAGCCGGATCCGAATCTGGATCTTCACCAAAATTTAATCATTTCGTTATTTTCACATACGCTACATCTCTGCCAAATTTTGTCCGAATCCGTCCACAACCTTTTGAGATATTTTGTTCACAGACAAACGGACAGACAGACAGGGTGAAAATATAACCTCCATCCACCTTTGGTGGCGGAGGTAATTACAAGACCAATTGTACTTCTTATACCGAAGTGAGTAACCTGAGCTATTGATCGAAATCAATAATGAAACGTGTAGATGAGCAATCCCCATTGACCCATATGACATCACGACTCCTTGCAAGAAATGGGAATCCTCGTAAATCTTCACTCGCCACATTATTTATCAATCTTGAAGGAGGAATGAAGGTCATATTGAACTCCTCGATGTGTTTTGTGGAGCGTAAGGAGTTGTTGTATGATTAAACGATGGCATTTGCTCCCACATCAAGTTTGGTTTTCTGCAGCCTCGGTAATGAGGGGACCACTCCTTCTCCCCTGCCACCAGATCCGGCCACCAAGAATGGTGCTCGTTCCATATAGTGCAAAGGTCAAAAACACAAAGAACTGCAAAAAAAGAAAAATAATTGCTGACCTGGCACGTAAACAAAAGGCCAAAGAGAAATTATTATTGAAGTTTTTTTTTGTAAATTTGACACTAACAATGATTAAATACCAAAAGAAAGTATAACGAAAAGTATATACGGTATATATATAAATATACGTTTATATATTATCTAACAAATTCTATGGAATTACCGTTAAATAAGGCATTCAAAATTTCTACCAATTGTGGGCACCCAAATCCAAGACCTGTTTAATTGTTTAACGATCTTCGGTAATGTTTTTTTTTCAATGCAAAAGTATCGATAATAATTGGTAATATAATTATAATTGGTAATGTCAATATATCTTGTGATGGACGTCGCCTCTGGATAACTCCAAGAGGACGGTGTGTCTTTAAGAGACCACGAATAAGACGTTGAGTCGCAGTTTCGGAGATGGAGGCTTTATTGATCACAATGGACGCTCGTATATAGCAATTTTGGCAACTCTTCTTCACCCTGATAAACATCCCACACCCTCTCAGGCTATATTTATCATGCCACGCCGTCTCAGGCTATACATATCATGCCACGCCCTCTCAGGCTATATATATCATGCCACGCCCTCTCAGGCTACATATATATATATATATATATCATGCCACACCCTCTCAGGCGATATATATCATACCACGCCCTCTCAGGCAATATATATCATACCACGCCCTCTCAGGCTATATATATCATGCCACGCCCTCTCAGGCTATATATATATATATCATGCCACACCCTCTCAGGCTATATATATATATATATCATGCCACGCCCTCTCAGGCTATATATATCATGCCACGCCCTTTCAGGCTATACATATATCATGCCACGCCCTCTCAGGCTATATTTATCATGCCATGCCCTCTCAGGCTATATATATCATGCCACGCCCTCTCAGGCTATACATATCATGCCACGCCCTCTCAGGCTATATATATATCATGCCACGCCCTCTCAGGCTATATATATCATGCCACGCCCTCTTAGGCTATATATATATATCATGCCACACCCTCTCAGGCTATATATATATATATATCATGCCATGCCCTCTCAGGCTATATATATCATGCCACGCCCTTTCAGGCTACATATATATCATGCCACGCCCTCTCAGGCTATATATATATCATGCCATGCCCTCTCAGGCTATATATATCATGCCACACCCTCTCAGGCTATATATATCATGCCACACCCTCTCAGGCTATACATATCTTGCCAAGCCCTCTCAGGCTATAAATATCATGCCACACCCTCTCAGGCTATACATATCATGCCATGCCCTCTCAGGCTATATATATCATGCCGCGCCCTCTATCGATATATATATATATACAGACTTGGCATTTAATATGGATTATTTTTTTTGTAGGGGTGAACTTACTTTTCAAGGTGTCTTAGAACCAAAAGTTCATTGGAATTATGTTGAAATTATTCTAGATTTTCTTAATGTGACCTTTAAAAGAAACAAATTCCACATTTGACATTTCGAAGCAAATAAATTGATCCTTGAAAGTGATGTAAACTGATATCGATCTCAATTCACGGACAGTACTGTGTTAAACTTCTGCACGTTTTCCAGAAGTATCTCTTTATTTTGCACATTAGCCAAATATTTTTTTAACAAAAACAAAAGTTAAATTACGACCGGGATTACGGACAGTAAAATTACAGTTCAGTACTTCGTGTAACCCCCACGAGCATTCAGGAGAGCATGTACACGTTGAGGCATGCTGTTCACGAGATTTGCCAAGGTTTGGACAGGAATCGCTTGCCATGCAGTGGCAATAGCCTGCTGCAATTCACACACAGAGGTCGGCTGCTGGTCCAAGTGGTTGATTTGACGCGTTAATTCTGCCCACAAGTTCTCTATCGGATTCATATCCGGGGACATGGCAGGCCACTCCATATGCTCTACACCACGGTCAGCAAGAAAGTGTTGGATCATGCGAGCACGATGAGGCCGTGCATTGTCATCTTGGAAGACAAATTTTCCTCGAAAGGCTGCACGAGCAAATGGAAGCAATGTTTCTTCCAGAATGCCCTGTACTTGAACTGGTTCAGGTTTCCATTCAGAACAACCAGGTCAGTTTTGCCCCCTGCATGAAAAGCCGCCCAAACGGTCACCCCACCACCTCCAGCTTGGACTCTTGGCACTATACAATCTTTGTTGTAGGCTTCATGCACTTGTCTGTGCACTCAGAAGCGGCCATCCTGACGATAGACCAGAAGTCTAGACTCGTCACTGAAGATCACGTGATTCCAGTGTCCTGGCTGCCATTGACGGTGCTCTCTGGCCCACTGCAATTGGCGCTGGTGGTGTTGTCTGGTCAGGCGTGGCTTTCTCAGGGGCCGCCTGGCACGATAGCCTGCTTGAACCAGTCGTTGGTTGACTAGCCTTCTGGATACAGGCACATTTGTCAGTTTCTGCCACTCAGCCCTAAGCAGATTAGCTGACTTGGTACGGCCATTGCGGACTAACCGGTGCAGCTGGCGATCATCCCTCCTTGTGGTTCTGTGGGGACGTCCTGGCCTCGGTATTGGAGTAGGGACACCCCTCTGAGCATTTCGTTTCAGGATCTTTGACACCTGACCTTGAGTGATGCCATACTGCCGAGCAATAGCACGCTGTTTCATGCCGTAATTTCGTAAAGCCACCACTCCATGACAAACAGCATTGTCGAGTTGACGGACCATCTCCAGAGGAAGCGACAATAACTTTTGGAGACGTGCAGCAGTTGTTTTCCACTAATACAGAACGCAACAACCCTTGTATACCCGACTGTGAAGCCAATCATCAAATGCACCTGTCTGTACATTTTGCCACGCCACCTGTGATATAATCCTGTTGTTGACTTCTTGCTGCGACAGACAATCAGTGACATGGTTCTTTTAACAAATAAATCACCAAAGTGTAAAATAAACTCACCAGATTGATATACTGAATTAAGAAAGTAAACCCAAGTCAAGAAAAAAAAAAAATTCCATATTAAATGCCAAGTCTGTAGATATATATATCATGGTTCTTGGGAGTATGATGAAGGTAATTTGTGTTCTACAGTGTTCAAGTATATAATTCAATTTAAATAAAGTTTTAAAGAGGTTCAAAGGCGTATAAATAAATTAATTCCAGGTCTTACCGCCATTTTATGGAGTGTCTAAGACACCAACCTATCTAAAACGTATGTTAGTTAATTGTGCCTGTTGTTTGTGTCATTTATAACATCCTTAAAAACAGTAAATTTCCAGTTTGGAATGATTTTCCATTTTGTTTCATTGCCAGGCAGGCAGGGTAAAAATATTACATCACTCAGATCTGCGCATGCGCGATCGGGACTAATTCTGAGCCAAGGTATGGTTAAACTGCAAACCTGTCTTCCTATTCATGTTGCGATTCGTGTTGAAAATATAACATTCAATTTAAACGAGATGTTCCCCAATTATAAACTGACAAGACAGCCGGACATCCGGACGGATATGACCCCCATTGCTTAACCCCACTTTTTCCATTGGCATGCGCGGGGTAATAATAGTAGTAGTTGTAAATAGTAGTAGTAACAACGAATAGTAGTAGTTGTAAATAAAGTGACAGTTTCTGATTATATCTGATTTCAATGCCGATGAGGTCGGACTAATCCCTTCTCGTCCCTCCCAGGAATATGAAACTCAGCACTTACAGAACATGTGGTGGTGAATATACAGTAAATCCAGAACTTACTGACATAGTTGATTACAAAAGGCCAAGGACTTGAATGATCAAAAACAGGATGTTATCTCGCTGTCATCTTTTGCCATATATTTCTGTCTGTCCATCAATATTCTTTGATTATTATTGAATCCTGCACTGTCACCTCATTTTTAAAACAAAGCAGAATGAAGAACTTTCAAGTTGCAGAGAGACCCACCACAGAGGCGACCCAGTTGCTATAAAAGGATTCACGAGCCAGGTACGTTGCACCGATGGCGACGAGGGCAGTGAAGTAAAGGAAGGTGGCCGCTGCATGAAACACTAGCACCTGCAAACACAAACAGGCTTCACGAAATGCTCACGGGGATGATAATAATAATTGTTACCTTGGTATTCACGAAGAAGAAGAAGAACCACCTTTAGAGGCCATTTCCCCCACATAGAGCGGGGGTTGGCCTTTTTCGGGCACCATGGTCCCATTTTTTTTGAAGCAATGTTTTATGGCCGGATGCCCTTCCTGCCGCCAACACTGTTAATCGCGTCTTGCGACACACAGGGAATTACCGGTGAACTGGTACTCCATTTGCCAACCTCGGAAATATGACAGGCTTGGTCAACCTCCCTAGCGTTAATTCAACGATCGACCGGGATTCGAACCCAGGATCCTAGGATCCCAAGCCGGCACCCTAACCGCTCTCGGATGCCAAACAGGCACCCTAACCGCTCTCGGATCCCAAGCTGGCACCTTAACCGCTCTCGGATCCCAAGCTGGCATCCTAAATGCTCTCGGATCCAAAGCTGGCACCCTAACCGGTCTCGGATCCCAAGCCGGCACACTAACCACTCTCGGAGCCCAAGCCGGCACCCTAACCGCTCTCGGATCCCAAGCCGGCACCCTAACCGCTCTCGGATCCCAAGCCGGCACCCTAACCGCTCTCGGATCCCAAGCCGGCACCCTAACCGCTCTCGGATCCAAAGCCGGCACACTAACCGCTCTCGGATCCCAAGCTGGCACCCTAACCGCTCTCGGATCCCAAGCCGGCACCCTAACCGCTCTCGGATCCAAAGCCGGCACCCTAACCGCTCTCGGATCCCAAGCAGGCACCCTAACCGGTCTCGGATCCCAAGCCGGCACCCGAACCGCTCTCGGATCCCAGGCCGGCACCCTAACCGCTCTCGGATCCCAAGCAGCCACCCTACCCGCTCTCGGATCCCAAGCTGGCACCCTAACCGCTCTCGGATCCCAAGCCGGCACCCGAACCGCTCTCGGATCCCAAGCCGGCACCCTAACCGCTCTCGGATCCCAAGCCGGCACCCTAACCGCTCTCGGTTTCCAAGCAGGCACCGTAACCGGTCTCGGATCCCAAGCCGGCACCCTAACCGGTCTCGGATCCCAAGCCGGCACCCTAATCGGTCTCGGATCCCAAGCCGGCACCCTAACCGGTCTCGGATCCCAAGCCGGCACCCTAACCGCTCTCGGAGCCCAAGCCGGCACCCTAACTGCTCTCGGATCCCAAGCCGGCACCCTAACCGCTCTCGGATCCAAAGCCGGCACCCTAACCGCTCTCGGATCCCAAGCAGGCACCCTAACCGGTCTCGGATCCCAAGCCGGCACCCTAACCGCTCTCGGATCCCAAGCCGGCACCCTAACCGCTCTCGGATCCCAAGCAGGCACCCTAATCGGTCTCGGATCCCAAGCCGGCACCCTAACCGCTCTCAGATCCCAAGCCGGCACCCTAACCACTCTCGGATCCAAACCCGGCACCCTAACCGCTCTCGGATCCCAAGCCGGCACCCTAACCACTCTCGGATCCCAAGCCGGCACCCGAACCGCTCTCGGATCCCAAGCCGGCACCCTAACCGCTCTCGGATCCCAAGCCAGCACCCTAACCGCTCTCGGATCCCAAGCCGGCACCCTAACCGCTCTCGGATCCCAAGCCGGCACCCGAACCGCTCTCGGATCCCAAGCAGGCACCCTAACCGGTCTCGGATCCCAAGCCGGCACCCTAACCGCCCTCGGATCCCAAGCCGGCACCCTAACCGCTCTCGGATCCCAAGCAGGCACCCTAATCGGTCTTGGATCCTAAGCCGGCACCTTAACCGCTCTCGGATCCCAAGCCGGCACCCTAACCGCTCTCGGATCCAAAGCCGGCACCCTAACCGCTCTCGGATCCCAAGCCGGAACCCTAACCGCTCTCGGATCCCAAGCCGGCACCCAAACCGCTCTCGGATCCCAAGCCGGCACCCTAACCGCTCTCGGATCCCAAGCCAGCACCCTAACCGCTCTCGGATCCCAATCCGGCACCCTAACCGCTCTCGGATCCCAAGCCGGCACCCTAACCGCTCTCGGATCCCAAGCCGGCACCCTAACCGCTCTCGGATCCCAAGCCGGCACCCTAACCGCTCTCGGATCCCAAGCCGGCACCCTAACCGCTCTCGGATCCCAAGCCGGCACCCTAACCGCTAAGCCAACACCAGGCTTTACCAGTTTACCATGGTATTCACGATGAAACTATTTTTCGAAAGACAAGTACGGTAGTGCTGAAAAAAAACTGAGTTTAAATTGTCACACATTTCAACAAATATTTCCTAATATATAAAGCCACAGTTAAAAATGTATGTTTCATTGGCATCATCTGAATATCCTCAAAACTCATTTATAAGGATTTTAAGCCAATTAAAGAGTAGCTGAAGCACCCGGCATTGCCAGGGGAGGGGGCTGGGAGGAGAGGGTGGGGTGTGGGGAGGGGAAGGAAGGAGAAGGAGGTAAGGGGGAAGAGGGAGGGGTAGAGATATACTGCATATACTGTATATCTTTTGGGGGAACTTTCACAGGCCCCTCCGATTTTAGGGGGGGGGGGGGGGGGAAGGGAGGAGAAGGGAAGGACGACAAATTTACCCGTGTGAAGGCGCTTTGACCTCAGTGCTGCCCAGGTTAAAAAAAAGGTAATTGGAATAATCTCTGCCACCACCACCAGGTGGCGCTACACAGTACATATTTACATGGAGAACTATGCTCCTCCCTTTGCCCCTCCACCCCCCCCCCCCAACCCCTACGTGAGACCGTGACCACATAGCCCATGTTATCCCCCATACAAAGTTTTATTTGTACCCCGAGTTTGGAGTTTGTAACTTAAAACATGTGACCGTGCATAGGACACATACATACAGAGATGGAGAGATTTTTGCGTTTTATATGGTAGATATTACGGCTGCCAGGATGGTATTGAGGTACACACACTCGCCTCTGAGCTGTCGAGCCTCGATTTGATCCGGTTCGAATCATGATGATTCATGAATGTGTGTGCCGTCCCTCAGATGTCCTCTTCATACCTGGGTCGGATTATCTCAATACAAAATGACACCACGTTAACTTTATTACCTCTGCCACCAAAGGTGAGCGGCAGTTGTTTTTACCCCTGTCTGTCTGTCTGTGAACAGGATACATCAAAAACTTGTGGACATATTCGGACGAAATTTGGTGGAGAGGTTGAGTATGTGACAAGGACAAAATGAATAGATTTTGGTGAAAATCCGGATTCGGGTCTGGATCTGAGAATTTTTAAAAGTGATTCTTCACCACTAAGAGTTGGGGCTAAAGACGATATATAGCAGGATATCTCAAAAAAGTTATGGCCGGATTATGACGCAACTGGGTGGTTGAGTTGGTTAGGCCATAATAACATGCCAGTTAGATTATGGTTCAGGTCCGGATTCAGATCTGGTCTATCAGTGGGACACAAAACATAAACTGTTCAGCCTGGTGGAGGTATATGCTCTATCGAGTGACGTTCTGGTTTTACATCATGTTTTTAAGGATATTACATCAATATTTACCCCAGGATGGCTTAAACCAGTCTCGTAGAGGCTTTGAAACGTCGGTGCCACTACCCGTCACTATCCTGATCTCCTCCCAATCACCAAACCAAATCAGCTTCCTTCCACTCACTACTGGATATGGCCAACTCTCTCTTAAAGGGACACTGAAACGGAGGATCAAACGAGCTTAACACTCCGAGGCGTTCAGTCAAAATATAGCGGAGAATACGCGTGGGGGGGGGGGGGGGGGGCGGGAAAGCCAAAGAGCTGACCTTCACGAGTCCACCCAATGTCCTCGACCCAGCAATAAATCAACTCAAACCGACACGGAATTAAAATTTACAAAAATACTGGATTTATTAAAGAAAATGCCAGTAACAAAGAAAACACGATAAAACTATATTCCTAATTGGAGCCCAAGAGGACACAGACCCGAATACACACAAAGGATAAAATAACTGGAAAATAAATAGGTGTGATTTGTGGCAGTTATCTCCAATCGGCTGGTGTATCTCGTCAGGAATCGTCAAAGATCGTCTGAGGCCTTGGCGGGAAACGCATGTTTGTTGGCGTGAACTAGGCCTCACTGCACATCTGCTCACTCCTGGCCTTGCTGGGGGCACAGCGAGCAGGCAGCACCCATCCACTCATCGTTCTTCCTTGGGAAACCGCAGTCCTCTGTCGCAACTCTTCCTCCTCACGACCACTAGCAAGATGTCCTCCTCACGACCGTTCACGATGAAGTTTCCTTGCGCAAGAGCAATAACAACCATTCGCTATGGATCCAGAATGATAAGGCAAGATGTGGGCACATGACCATTCACCACCAGATCCCAAAACGAGCAGGAGCGAGAGGGGACGTCGATGCTGAGAGAGAGAGCTTTTCGGCGATCGTTCACCAACAAAGTCTGGACCCAAGAGGACAAAATGTCCGCCGCTCCACCTATTTTGTACTTGAGGCTCTGACGTTATCCCACGACGTCTCCGTCTCCATCTCTGCTCCTATCAGCGAGCCTCATCCTAGCAGTCCTTGTGCCAATCAAATCCCTGCCAATCACTGCTCTTCGGGCGTGGCTCATGGCCTTGCCTGTATTTGTGCGCTCACCAAGTCAGTGTAATCTGCGGTAATGCTTGATGCCTGATTTCTGGTTGGTTTTTTAGTTAGTGTGGTTAATGGCCGATTTATTACTCGGTGTCTGTATTGCGGTGTCATAAGGAACACAGGAAAAGTTTACAGGGGCAATTACATAAAGGGGATTAATTACCCATAATCCCTCACTAATTAACAAACTACACCCCTCTCATGGGGACAAAGATACACTTACACGACATCCGGTCCACACAGATTTCCTACTTATGATACATCGAGGTTTGTTCTTCTTCACGACAGTCGGAGCACACTACCTATGCACTCTACCTGGCTCTAAGGTAATCACTGCCTACCCCTACAGACATAACAATATGTATGTATATATATATATATATATATATATATATATATATATATATATATATATATACATACATACATACATATATATATATATATATATATATATATATATATATATATATATATATATATATATATCTATATATCTATATATAAATATATATATATATATATATATATATATATATATATATGTATATATATATATATATATATATATATATATATATATATATATATATATATATATATATATAGTTACGGATTCGGGGGTCGGTGCACACCTTACCAAGGGGGGGTTAATCCCCTTGTCTTTTAAGCTGGCCGTCCCCCGATCCTGGAAACTATAACGCTCCTCTGCGGTCGAGATTGGCCAGGGTGATTGGTCAATGGAGGTCCCAAATACCTGAGTGCCAATCTCTCCGCAAAGCAGGGAGATAATTCCCGCTCGGACCACGGGCAAGATGGAATTTGCCGAGCGGTTAGCAACCCGAAGCCCGAGCCATTAACAAAAGGACTAAACCCGATTAAAGCGGTTCCGAATCGTGCCACAGGTACTCAATGGAGGGAAAAGACGAAGATGATCGAATAAGGAGAAAACAGAAAGAACAGGGCAATTTATTAACACTTTGTACAATTATAAGAGGAAACGAAAGAAGGGAATGTACAAGGAAGAGGAAGAAGCAGACACAGGGCAATCTTAAACAGTCTTAACTATCACGCCCCAGGACGACACAAACAGACTTGCACGAAAGGAGTAATGGTGGCAGGGAGGGAAGGTCCAAGCAGAAGGACGGTGTGGGCTCCGGCTCCGATCCACGCTCCAGCTCGGTCCACGCTCCGGTTCCGATCCACGCTCCAGCTCCGCGGCGAAACCCAGCAGGTAGCGCTGCTCGTATATTGTTGCACGCGAGCGGACCTTACTTCATATATCATATATCGGGTTCATATATCGGGGAAGGTATTCGGCTTTCTCTCTCTTAAGGTTCATAACGTGCTGCAGTTCAACAGAAGTCCCCGGCGCAGCCCGATACAGTTGGTCGCTCCCTGCGCAGTTCGTAATCATCAGCACCCCCCAGCGCAGTTCTAGGTAATCGAGCTCTCCTCCCTGCGCAGTTCTAGGTAATCGAGCTCTCCTCCCTGCGCAGTTCGTATCTCGCGCTTATATCTCCCGCGTTCAGATTCAGTCGCCTTCATAGGGCTATGCCCACTAGCGAGCTTACCTCAGCCCTGGTTGGTCGGCGAGGGCTCGCTGGCTCCACCTTTGATGACGAGTCGACAGGGGGGCCATGCCTCCTCCCGGCGCTCCACCCTTCTTCGCCAGCTTGACCGCGTGCGCAATGGCGTTTTGATGCAGCGAACGCTGCTAGCAAGCAAAGCGCTAAGGCGCATAGCAGCATTGGGAGAGAGAGAGAGACAAACCCCGCCTGTAGGGGCGCATGATGGAGTAGCTTGGAGAGAGAGAGACAAACCCCGCCTGTAGGGGCGCATGATGGAGTAGCTTGGAGGGAGAGAGAGAGAGAGCAAAATGGACGGGATTGAAGGACCTATATTATTTAATTAATACAACGCAGATTCAAACTATTGGAAACAGAGCCTTACCTAAAACACATACTAATGAAATAACTAGAGTTCCTATGGTGCCCTACGTGTTGTATATGGACTAATTAGGGTGCAACCTTTAACCTTTGGAAAATGGGAATATTTACAGGGAATTATTTATAATGGATTATTATTTACAAGTGCTGGTTCTAAAAACCATAGCAATATATATATATATGTATGTATATATATATATATATATATATATATATATATATATATATATATATATATATATATATATATATATAATATATATATATATATAATATATATATTATATATATTGTTGCGGTTTTTAGAACCTTCACTTTGTAAAATAATAAGCCTTGTAAATAATTCCCTGTAAATATCCCCATCTTCCAAAGGTCAAAGGTCGCACCCTAGTTAGTCCATATTGCAACACGTAGGACACCATAGGAACTTCTTCAGTTATTTCATTAGTATGTGTTTCAGGTAAGGCTTTGTTTACAATAGTTTGACTGCGTTGTATTAATCAAATAACCTAGGCCCCTTGTTCAATCCTCTTCATTTTGCGGCTTTGCCTCCCTCCAAATTGGACTGCGCGTCTCTGCCAGCCGCAGCGCTGGCTCCAAACGCCATTAACCACGCGGTCAAGTTGGAGAAAAAGGGGGAGGAGTTGTCGGAGCAAGGCGTGGCCCCATCAACGTGTCACGAATGGAGGAGCCGGTGAACCCTCGCGACCAACCAGGGCCGAGGCGTGTTCACCGGTAGGCGGACCCTAAAGAGCATGCGGCTTGATACGCGAGCGTGTGATAAAAGCGCTCGCGTGGGACTACTTACAGAGGTTGTGAGGCAGAGGTTGTGAGGCAGAGCAGAAGGGAGAGACAAGAGAGCAGAAGGTAGAGCCAAGGAGTCAAGGAACGAGACCAGACACGAAGTTGAGTGAGAGAGTCAGTCCGCTCGTGCCGACAATACCGTGGCAATACCAACCGCGCTGCCTGCCGGGTTTTGACGCGGAACCGGAGCGTGAAACGGAGTGGAGCGTGGACCGAACTGAAGCGTGGACCGGAGTGGAGCGTGAACCTGGAGCCGGACCTCAATGCCTGAACCATCTGCCCGGACCTTCCTCCCCTGCCATCTGCCTGGACCTTCTCCTCCTACCACTACCCTCCCGTGTAAGTCTGTCTGTATTGTCCTGGGCGTGATATTTAAGACTGTATAAGCTTGCCCTGTGTCCTTTTGCTCTTCTGCCTGAACATGCCCTTCTTTCGTTTCCTCTTTTAGTAGTATAGTAATAAACCATATTTGTTCTTTCCTTACCTTTTGGTTTCCTCTCATCCGATCGTCTTTGTCTTTTCCCCATTGAGTATACGTGGCACGACTAGAACCGATCAGAATCGGGTTAGTCTTATTGCTAACGGCTCGAGTCGCGGATTGCTAAACCGCTCGGCAATTTCCATCATATCCGTGGCCCGGGCGGAAATTATCTCCCTGCTTTGCGGAGAGATTGGTAAGCAGGTATTTGGGAATCCATCTTGACCAATCACCCTGGCCAATCTCAACCCCACAAAGGAGCGTATAATTTCCAGGGCTGGGGGATCGGCCAGTGTAAAAGACAAGGGGATTAATCCCCCCTCGGTAAGGGGAGCGCCGACCCCCGGATCCGCAACAATATATATATATATATATATATATATATATATATATATATATATATATATATATATACATACATACATATATATATATATATATATATATATATATATATATTGTTGCGGTTTTGAGAACCCACACCTTGTATATAAACTCTTGTAATTCTCATCATTAAAGGTTAAAGGTAGCACCCCATAGTTAGGCCACAAGCAACACGTAGATCACCATAGAATTTCAGTTATTTCATTATTATGTGTTTAGATAAGGCCGTGTTCCCAATAGTTGAATCTGCGTTGTGTCAATGAAATAAGCGTAGGTCCCCATTCCGGCCATTTTGCCAACCTCTCTCTCCAAGCGACGCCATTACGTGCCTACAGTCTGCCCTATGGCTCTCCCAAATTGATACGCGCTTCTGCCAGCAGCGGCCGCCTTTGCTGCCCGTGCGCTCGCTCCTTGCCGCCATAAGGCCAGGAAAAAGGGGGCGGAACGCCAAGAAGAAGGTGTGGCATGTCAACCAGCCCTCAAAGGCGTGGCCGGTAAGCCCTCACCAGCCAACCAGGGCTGAGGTGAGATCGCCGACAGGCGTGGTTTTGGGGTGCGCGGAGCGAGCTTTGTTCGCATTATATAAGCGCGAACGCAAAGCCCTTTCACGGACTTGTCGGGAGAATGCGCGGTGTACACAAGTTTGGTTATACGAGTTGGGTGGACGCGCTTATACGAGTTGGGTGGAGGACTGCGCAGCGGACTCGGACTTACTGCGGGAGAGAGATCACCTTCACCACAGGACTTGTGTGCGCACGGCATTGATCACAGAACTAATTGGGAGAGCGCACCTTATCAAAGGAGGACTTGAGAGAGAGAGAGCGTTCTGCACATGTGTGCACGAATTACGTACACAGCGTCCCAGCCTCCCCCCTTTATATAAACTGTCCGTTCGCGTCCAACTACGCGCGGAGCTGCCTGCTGGGTTCCGCCGCTGGACTGGAGCCGACTGGAGCCTGGACCACATCGCCGGACCTTCCACCCTACCAGCTACAATCCCCGTGTGAGTGTGTATGTTTGTCCTGGGGTAATATGTTAAGACTGCCCTGTGTCCTGCTTCTTCCTCTTCCTATCTTGTACATCCCTTTCGTTTCCTCTTCTTTCTGTACATTTGTTAATAAACCTATCTTTGTTCTTCCTATACTCTGGTTTTCTCTGCTCCGATCGCATCCGTCCTTTCTCTCATTAGGTAAACGTGGCATGATTGGAAACCGCTTAGAATCGGGTTTAGTCCCATTTTTAACAGCTCGGATCGTGGATTGCTATCCGCTTGGCATTTTCCATCATATCCGTGGTTCGAGCGGGAGTTATTCCCTCGTTTCCGGCTGGCGTTAGTACTTAGGTAGCAGCGAACCCCTAGGCCTAGCAAACCCTACCTAACGCTGCGCCAGGAAGGACGTTATAACTTCCAGGACTCGGGTCGGCCAGCTAAAAGGACAAGGGGATTAAACCCCCTTGATAAGGGGACAGCCGACCCCAGTCGGCCCAGATATATATATCAGTGTATTAATCACACCCCTAACTTTTAACTGATTTAGCTGATAAAAAGTGCGGTTAATACACCGGAAAATATGGTAGGTACTGTTTACGAAAAATGTTGTGTTCATCCTATTTCGTGCGAATGTCACAAGTTTGAAAATATATTGTTGTGGTTTTAGAACCCACACTTGTGTAAATAAATTCAACATCATTAAAGGTTAAAGGTAGCACCCCTAGATAGGCCACAGCAACACGTAGGACACCATAGGACTTCAGTTATTTCATTAATATGTGTTTAGATAAGACCGTGTTTCCAATAGTTGAATCTGCGTTGCGTCAATCAAATCAGAGTAGGTCCCCAATTCTGTCCATTTTACAAACCTCCCTCTCCAAGCGACGCCATTACGCGCACTTCAGTCTGCCCTATGGCTCTCCCAAATTGATACGCGCCACTGCCAGCAGCAGCTGCCTTAGCGCTCGCTCAACGCCGCCATAAGACATGAGGTGAGGCCCGGAAAAAGAGGGCGGAATGCCAAGAAGAAGGTGTGGCACGTCAACCAGCCGTCAAAGGCATGGCCGGTAAGCCCTCACCAGCCAACCAGGGCTGAGGTGACATCGCCGACAGGCGTGGCTTTGGGGCGCGCGGAGCGATCGTTGCTTGCGTTATAAAAGCACGAACGCAAAGCCCTTTCAGAGGACTCATTGGGAAATGCACGTTGCGAAAGGACTCTTATTGGAAGCGCATTAAGAAGGACTTGTTGGAGGCACCTTTGTTAAAGAGGACTCGCGTGCACACGGCGCTGATCAAAGGACTTGAAGGAGAGATATGGCGTGCTGATTACGAGGACTTTGGGGAGAGAGAGGGCGTTTGGCACAAGTGTGCACATATTACATACGCAGGACACCAGCTTCCCCCCGTTATATAAGGTCCAGTCGCGTTCCATTATACGCGGAGCTGCCTGCCGGGTTTCGCCGCTGGACCAGAGGTTGGACTGGAGCCGACTGGAGCCTGGACGAGCCGGTGACCATCTACAATCCAGCTACAATCCCCATGTGAGTGTGTATGTTTGTCCTGGGTATTAAGGATAAGACTGTTTTAAGACTGCCATGTGTAACTGCTTCTTCCTCTTCCTATCCTGTACATTCTTTCGTTTCCTCTTCTCCTTCTTGTACATTGTAAATAAATTGCCCTGTTCTTTCTTGGTTTCCTCTTATCCGATCGCATCCGTCTTTTCTCTCATTGGGTAAACGTGGCACGATAGGAACCGCTTATAATCGGGTTTAGTCCCATTGTTAACGGCTCGGATCGCGGATTGCTATCCGCTCGGCATTTTCCATCATATCCGTGGTTCGAGCAGAAGTTATTTCCCTGCTTCGCGATCGGTGTTCGTAATTAGGTATTTGGGACTAAATTGACCAATAACCCTACCTAATACCGACCGGACGGAGCGTATAACTTCTAAGGACTCGGGTCAGCCAGATAAAAAGACAAGGGGATTAACCCCCCCCCCTTGATAAGGGGAGCGGCGACGTCCGAGATCCGTAACAATATTTTTGTTCTTTGCACCTTTGGGTGTGTGACGTGACGTGACGAAAATAAATTCCACAGATAATCACATGTCAGATGGAATGGCCAGGCAGATAGAAGTGTCGAGCTATCGATTTCATGACATTAACACAAGAGTTCTCATATCCAGGAAGTGTTCATTACAACAAAATCATAGATAGTTGTGGAAAAAAACTAAGACAGTTTCAGCATTGTTCTGTAACTAGGCAATGGTGAAAATACAAAAAAAAAAAGAAAAACAAGTTAAAAACAAGTGAAGTCACAAAGGAAAAAAGAAAGAAAGACATGCCAACAAAGAAAAATGTGAATAATTGACTCGACATATAATTAGCATAATGAGTGGATGAATCCACTCACAAAGAACATGGAGCTCAGATGAGAGGAAATGAAAACCACAATGATTCATCAATGCAAGGGAGAGGAAGTTACCATGAGCTGCCAAGGAACTTGTGGAAGCTTGGAGAACAGGCTAAAGACCTGACAAAGTAGCAGGTTGAAGGTGATGATCCAGGAGATGACCGACACAAACAACAGCCACCCGAAAGATGTAAAATGAATGTAATCAACTGCAGCAACGATGGACCAGACGAGCAGCCCAGACACCTACGAATAAGAACAAAATGCATTGGCTGGAGTTATGTCCATGGTTTTGAAAGTGAAAAAGGTGATTTGTGTTCTACAGTGTTCAGGTATATAATTAAATTGAAGAAAAAAAAAAATTTTTTTTTGTATACAAGATAGAGAGGCTCGTGTAAGAGCTAACATTAATGACAAAAAAAAAAAAAACTGACACATATGACAAATAAAGGGAGTGGGAGACAAGATGGGGAGAGAGGGGGAAGCCCACAAGTACAACATTTGAGAGCAGGGACATCGGTAGATCTGTGGGAGGTAGAGGGCTTGGGGGAAGAAGGCGTGGGAAGGGGGGGGGGGGGGGGGTGGGAGGTGGGAGAGGTAAAAAAAACAAAAACATGGATACTGCTAGGACTTCCAGGAAAGAAGTTGGTATTTCAGAAAAGTGGATCTGGGGTGAATTAATGGGGGTAGAAAAGATCAAGGTTTTGGATGGGGGGAAGACAAGAGATGGTGGTGAACAGCTGTTTTAAAGACCTGGAGGGATGAGTGGGATTGAAGAGAGTGAGAGAGTTTGTTCCAGAGGTGGGAAAAAAGAGTGAAGGTGAGCAGAGAGTCTTGATTTTGGCTGTTTAACCATAAGAGGGTTGCTGGCAGATCTTGTGCGACCTGTAGAAATATTTGGGGGACAGAGCCCAGAGAGAGCTGGGGGAGCAAGGCCGGAGAGGAGTCGGTAGAAGACGGAAAGACCACCAACCTGCCTGCGGTGAGTAAGTGAAAGGCCCTCGGAGTTATCCTCATCGCGGGAGATTCCAATGATTCTGAAAGCTTTGGTTTCAACAGCGTGAAGCCGAGCTAGGTGTGAGGAAAGATTTCTTGCAACTACAAACCAATCAGCTTGCTCCCAATTAATCAGCAAGGTCATGGAATCAATCATCGCTTCTGAATCAATCCCTAAATGGATTTCACTCTTTGGCTGAAATGCTGAACTTTTATGTGGATACGTATGCATTAAAAATGTTATTAAACAGCCTTTGCTTTCAGGTCCCGATGAAATATTTTAATAAAATTAATGATAAATAATAATTATTAATACATTTCATACGATTAAATAAATAAATAATTATTTTAAAGGTCGTAGGAAAAAAATTCTGGAAGTTTACCACTGTTGATGCAGCGTCTTTTACACCACCTTATCTAACACGTTAAATTAGTTATTCGTGCCTGTTATTTGTGTCTTTTATATTATTTGTGTCCTATTTGGTTTGTTTTCCAATTCGTGTTCAAAATATAACATATAATTGAAACGAAGTTGTTCCTCGATCATAAACTAATGTTTGATGTGTGTAGACAGACAGACAGACAAACAGAAGTGAACCAATTGCTTAACCCCACTTTTCGCTTTGTGTGCGTGGGGTAACAACACTTTTTGGAGATAAGAGTTACATTTCGTGCTTGAGAGTTATTTGGGGGTAATGGAGTTGACTCTAGCCAATGTGAATGTACCAAGTACAGAGCAAAAGCCAATGGAAATGCGTTTCAATTGCTACATACCGCAGAAGTTATGGGTCAAACTTTAAACAATAAATAAGCAGATAATTAATGATCACAAATTGAATTTTTCACCAATTCTAATAGTCTCTGCATTTCGAAATCGGGGTCATCGAGCGTACGATGAAATAAGCATTTTCTCTCTCCGGGAATATTTTAAGAAAATGCTGAAGCCTGTGCGTGGAGGAATTCAGAGGAATTCGATCCGGGTGTTTAAGTTCCCATTCCATGTGAATGTTTGTTGGACACATTACTTTTATCTGAAGCCAAATTCTACTCCATCCTTCGTTGCGTCGTGCCAAACACTTGCCCTGCTCTTTGTCAAAAAGGCTGAATTGCTCCTGGGTCTACAGATGCACACAAATGGTGCTTTACAAAACATATGCACAATTTGGAGGCACAGAGCAGATCAAGGTTTAGCGGAAGCTATAATATCAGCTTGAAAGTCACAAAGAAAGCAACACCAACAACACCGCTTTGAAAATGTCGACCCCAACAAAACCAGAATGGCGTTTTGTCTTTACTACTGGCACCAAACACTTTAAGGGGTGTCCAATAGCTGACTGCGAGGATGCAGACGGGAGGAAGGAAAGGTCAGCCAACGTTTCCTTGCTTTGTTCTGCCCACTCCACCCAGGTATCTGGAGGGCGCACGCGGTCCACCAACAACCACCTTCTGGTGAAACTCTCAAAATCCAGTATCACGGCTCACCTACACTCATTCGTTCCTCTCTTCTCCCATCTTCCACATTGTCTTCAATCTCAATCTTCCCTCCAGGTCTTCAAGACAGCTGCTCACCACTGTCATCATAGATCATCCCCCATCAACAACCATTATATTTTCGACCCTCGTTAACCCACCCCCACCATAAAAATTTCCAGTTTTTCCTTTTTTAAGTGTTTGCTTCTGTATCATCTCGTCCACCCTGTGCATTCTCCCCTACCCCTATTTCCTCCCCCTTATTTGTCCAAGTGTCCCTCTATTTTATCCTTCAACTCTGCTGTTGTCTCCTTCTTTCTTCAAGCCTGCCACACCCTCTTTCTACTGTTGCATCCTCATCTGTTCAGGGTTCTAGCTCTTCCACAAGTCTTGACTTTGTATACAAAACTATCACGAGTACTCCATGTTGCTAGCTTCCAGCACGATGTCTATCGTCGCTCAGTCTTCTTGCAAACCAGACCAATCCTACACCAGCAAGTTGTATAATTGTTGTCTGAACATTCTGAAATACAACTGCTGACAACCCATTAGAATCATTGGAAAGACCATGTAGTCTTTCATGATGGCAGCTTAATCTCAGGTCGATGTCCATCCCCTACACATGACTCACAGTCCCGGTCTCGGTGTTTCTCAACACTGGTTTCTATGGAGTATGCGTCGAGGTCAAGATTCATTTCACCGAATGGATAGATGTGGGTTTACTTCTAACCAGACACAGCTTTGCTTTTCATTTTTTTAGGTGTGGTATAAACCTGTCATTTAACTTTAAGAAGAAGGTCTCTTCAAATGAACTCTTTCTTTGATAAAACGTATTGATGTCAAATGCACTCTAACACCTCAACGGCCTGAGGGAGCGAGTCAGGATGGGGAAGAAGAGGCACAGCCTATAAAAAGGTAGCCACAATCACACCTAATCAGAGAGTTCAGGACCCCAAGAAAGCTAGCGCACGGATGACAGGCAGCCCATGACGGTCAGCCCAGGACAGCATCGAAACAACCATTGGCATCTCCCACACAGCTTGGAATAGCGACAAGGAGAGCCATGCGCACCAAAGGCCAGAATGTCCTGCCAGCACTGTGCAGCAACGTACAGTGTTTTCCTCCAACAGCGAAGAATCTGGTGTGTTCCATATCATGGGGAAAAGGGCAATGTACAGAATTTGTCTAGAGGTGTGCGTACTGGGCTGTGCGGCACCCTTAAGAAACAAGTGGAAATAATTTTTACCTGCAGGAGCTTTTCTTACTCCAAATTGGAATGAAATGTACAGGTGTCCTACTGTCGGACGTACAGGAGACCTAAATTGGAGACTGGTCCATCACGCCCTGGCCACACAGGTGTTAGTTCAGAAGTTTAACCCTGCTGTGTCTAATTTATGTCCCTTTTGTGGTAATGTTGAACATTTGTATCACGCGTTTATTGAGTGCAAGAGATTGTCATCTCTGTTTCTGTATCTGAGCCGAATCTTTTGTAAATTCAAAATTGTTTTTTCTGTTACAATCTTTGTTTACTGACTTGCATGTAACACTAGGAAAAACTCTGTGATTTTGCTTTTGAATTTTTTGCTTGAAATTGCTAAGCTTGCAATTTATAAAACCAGAAAAGCCAGATTAGGTGGTGGAAAAAATGAAAATGCACTTTTTTGTTTCATCGGGATGGTGTCAGCACGTATAAAGCTCGAACATGCTTATCATGTAAACATGGGGAACCTTCTTGCGTTTGAAGAGTTATGGGGCATGGGGGGTGTTTTGTGCAAATGCATTGGAAATGAGGTTGTAATTTGTATGTAAAGTGGAGTTGGAATACTTTTGGTTTTATACTTTTATAATAAAAGGATACAAAAGTCAAAAAGTCTCTCTCTCTCTCTCTCTCTCTCTCTCTCTCTCTCTCTCTCTCTCTCTCTCTCTCTCTCTCTCTCTCTCTCTCTCTCTCTCTCGCTCTCGTGTGGCCCTGACTTCGTGAAGGAGGAGGTACACAATCCTAAATGTGGGGGATCTCTGGGTCGCTCCTGCGAGATCGATCGGATGTCTCTGTGCCATGGGCTTGTTCGAGAGAACTGTCCGGGGCTATACAACAACAACAACCAGCTAACCCTCGCCATGAGACAGCTTGAGCGGCACTGCCTTCCTGTCCCGAGAGTGGGTTGACCTGACAACTGATGACATTTTAGCTGAACTCAAACTTTTAATTTTCTTTTCTTTTTTCATATACTAAGTCGACAGCTAACATGTAAAACACATAAAAATATAAACAGAATCACACATAAAACATAATAAAGGGTGCGGGAGACAAGAGGGAGAGAGAGGGAAGCACAACAACAGTAGGGAACAGGGACATCGGGAGATCTGTGGAAGAGAGAGAGGCCCGGAGGGGGTGGGGGGAGGCACAAGGTATAAAACAAATGGACACTACTAGGACTTTGAGAAAAGAAAACGGAATTTGAAAAAGGTGGATTTGGGGTGAATTAGCGGGGGTAGAAAAGATCAAGGTTTTGGATGGGGGAAGATAAGAGATGGTGGTGAACAGCTGTTTTAAAGACCTGGAGGGTGGAGTGGGATTGAAGAGAGTGAGGGAGTTTGTTCCAGAGGCGGGAGAAGAGAGGAATGAAGGTGAGCAGAGAGTCTTGATTTGGCAGTTTAACCATCAGAGGGTTTCAAGCAGATCTTGTGCGACCTGAAGGAATATTTGGGGGACAGAGCACAGAGAGAGAGCTGGGAGGGCAAGGCCAGAGAGGAGTCGGTAGAAGACAGAAAGACCACCAACCTGCCTGCGGTGAGTGAGTGAAAGGCCCTCAGAGTTAGCTTCATCGCAGGAGATTCCAATGATTCTGAAAGCTTTTGTTTCAACAGCGTGAAGACGAGCAAGGTGTGAGGCAGGAGCACCGGCCCAGAGGGGAGAACAGTACTCCATTGAGCTGCGGATGAAAGCCTTGTATGTGGTGAGGAGCTCAGGTGTGCCAAGGAAGGACTTCGCACGACGGAGGATGCCCAGTCGGCGACTGGCTTTGGAGGCCAGCTTGGAAATGTGGTTTTCCCAGGAAAGATCATGGCAGACAGTGAGACCCAAAAGCTTGAGTGACAGAACTTCTTGGAGAGGATTGTTGAGAAAGTAGATGGGAGGGTTGTCCAGTCGGTCTTTTCGGAGAGACATAGTAAGAGTGTGAGATTTATCAGGATTGAAAGACATGTTCCATTTGTTTGCCCAGTCTGTGATTTTGTCCAGGTCTGCAGAGAGTGAGGAGGCTGCAGACTGCCGATCTGAGGGTTGGGATATGGAGCGGCAGAGAGTGGAGTCGTCAGCAAAGAGATAGAGAGGATTTTAATTGCTTTTGAAATAATTTTAAAATCTTCTTTGCTTTTGAATATTCTTTTTTCATTTCATTACCATCATTCAGAACCGCAACAGTGAACTTTGTACATGTACTACCCAACTGCTCAGCAATATCAACCAATCATCTTTTTCCACATATTACTGTTCATCGAGAAACAATATCTCAAAATTGTAAATATATATGGTCCTGTACTTTGATACCTCTTTACATTTGCAGTTTCTTTTTTTACCTTACACCGAGCTCGGAGCTGTTACATTCATACTGTATTTTCAATTTCTTTGCAGCCAATGGGACTTTGGACTTGAATGAAAACGACAACACAATCACTGCCAATAATTAATCAGAAAGAATTCTGACATATCAATGTCTCAAGTTGGTGACCTTATAGTGTCTGCACAAAAGTTTGTCTAATCTTGTATGTGGACCTGTCTGTCAGCATTGGTGATTGGTGGATGTTTGAGATGGCACCGTACGTTTTTTGTGGAGAATGTGATTTATCCCAGGTACCCTGACCAAATTCTGAATTCCTACCACCTTCAATCGAACGTCAGGCCTGGCCGACTGGGTCGTGAAAGACTACCCGGAGCACCAACGTTCCCAAGCCGACCCGACATGAATGTGGGAATCATTGGAGGCGTTAAATAAGAATTTGAGGCTTTTTCACTGTACAGTACCATAAGACACTCAAACTCACAGACACCACGCGAACAATAACCCACCAGCTGGGCGATGCTCAACAAGCCGGGCACGGAGCGCAGGTGAGACAAGTTCAGAGGTAGCCCAAGCAGCACGATGTTGTTTAACTGCGGCGGAGAGCTTGTCTGTGTGTTGACGCTGTTCGGGAACTCGGCCATTGCACAGCGGATGAAGGAACGAGCGAATTGCACTATAATGGCGGGTAGGTGAGAAAGGCCGCTCGCTGCCAGCCACCCAGGTGGGCACGGCGATGGATCGGGCTGGGCGGGTTTAACGGCGTGAGCATACCTGTGACGGCTGTGAGCAAGGTTCCTTGAACCCAGGAAGTCGGTATCAATAAATAATTGTTTATCATCGCCATGGCAACAGGAGGGAAACATAGTGAGTGAGTATATGGCAATAAGCACGTATGATAAGCAGATCGATATATTGTATAATCAAATTGATTTATACAATAAATGGAATGAAATAGTTGAACCAATAATACGAAACACAGTGTATCTGGACCTCCAGGAGGCCCACAAAAGGCCTTAACTAGGCCTTGGTCTACATCTTTTCACCGATTCCATGTAACCAAAGGAAACCGAAAATGATTCAAAATCGATTGAAATTTTTTTGGATTATCGGAATCGAGAAAATACATTTCACACTTTCAGATCACATTGCTCTTGCTTCGGATATTCGGACAGGGTCTGTCGATCTTCATTTGAACGAGGTATTACTTCGGTAACTCCAGCATCACATTATCCATCAACAATATTTTTTATAGAAGGCAAGTGGAGGTTTGATACCCTACAAAATAGATATGATGTCGTTTTCCTATTTGCGATTTATGACGTCGGTAATTTTGCAATTAACGGTCGAAATCGTTTTCCTCTTCTTCTTCTTCACGATTAGCCGTGACATTGCACCATGAAGGCGAGTGTCACTTCCACATTGTTTACGGGTTACATCAAGGAACGATTGAACTCAAACCGTGAATAATTTTCGAATTTCTATAAATATTGTCGGGTCTACCCTGTAGTGAAGACCTCAGGGTTACAGATGACCAACACGAGCTTTAACTCCGAGGCGTTTACCCAAAACTATGGCGGTGTTATCTCTTCAGCACGCGAGGGAAACAGAGTTCCCTGGTCTTTTTTTTTTTTTTGGATACAGAGTCGAGGCTCGTGAAACAGCTAACATTTATCAAACAAACAAATCAAACAAACAAGCAAACAAAGTATATAAAAAGGGGATCGGTCGACAAGATGGGGAGAGAAGGGGAGGAGGCACACAAACACAACATATGAGAGCAGGGACATCGGGAGATGTGTGGGAGGGAGAGGGCTTGGGGGGAGGCAGGATAGGTATAAAACGCAAGGACACCAACGACTTCCAGGAAAGAAGTTGGTATTTCAAAAAGGTGGATTTGGGGTGAAATTAGCGGGGGTAGAAAAGATCAAGGTTTTGGATTGGGGAAGATAAGAGATGGTGGTGAACAGCTGTTTTAAAGACCTGGAGGGAGGAGTGGGATTGAAGGGAGTGAGGGAGTTTGTTCCAGAGGCGGGAGAAAAGAGGAATGAAGGAGTGAAGGTGAGCAGAGAGTCTTGATTTTGGCAGTTTAACCATAAGAGGGTTGCTGGCAGATCTTGTGCGACCTGTAGAAATATTTGGGGGACAGAGCCCAGAGAGAGCTGGGGGAGCAAGGCCGGAGAGGAGTCGGTAGAAGACGGAAAGACCACCAACCTGCCTGCGGTGAGTAAGTGAAAGGCCCTTGGAGATAGCGTCATCGCGGGAGATTCCAATGATTCTGAACGCTTTGGTTTCAACAGCGTGAAGACGAGCTCGGTGTGAGGCAGGAGCACCAGCCCAGAGGGGAGGGCAGTACTCCATTGAGCTGCGGATGAAAGCCTTGTATGTGGTGAGGCGCTCAGGTGTGCCAAGGAAGGACTTCGCACGACGGAGGATGCCCAGTCGGCGATTGGCTTTGGAGGCCAGCTTGGAAATGTGGTTTTCCCAGGAAAGATCATGGCAGATAGTGAGACCCAAAAGCTTGAGTGACAGAACTTCTTGGAGAGGATTATTCAGAAAGTAGATGGGAGGGTTGTCCAGTCGGTCTTTTCGGAGAGACATCGTAAGAGTGTGAGATTTGTCAGAATTGAAAGACATGTTCCACTTGTTTGCCCAGTCTGTGATTTTGTCCAGGTCTGCAGAGAGTGAGGAGGCTGCAGACTGCCGATCTGAGGGATGAGGAATGGAGCGGCAGAGAGTGGAGTCATCAGCAAAGAGATAGAGAGGATTTTCAAGAGAGTCAGAGAGATCATTGATGAAGACCAGAAAAAGCACAAGGCCCAGAACACTGCCTTGGGGAACTCCAGCCTGAACAGGAAGAGGAGATGAGAGAAACCCATTCAGGGCCACACGTTGACTACGACTAGAGAGGAAGTCCGCCAGCCATGCGTGGAGATTTCCATGGATACCAAAGGAGGAGAGTTTGGTGAGCAGAGCGGGGTGCCAGACCGTATCGAAGGCACGTGATATGTCGAGGGAGACAGCTCTAATTTCCTGTTTGGCATTGAAGACCTCCATCCATTGTTGAGACAGCAGAAGCAGCATGTCCAGAGTAGAGTGACCTGGTCTGAAACCAAATTGATGATCAGAGATCAAGCCATTGGAGAAGAGGAAAGATTTCATATCTGAAGCAATGATGGATTCCATGACTTTGCTGATAATTGGGAGAAGGCTGATTGGTCTGTAGTTGCTAGGATCTGTTTTTGCACCATTTTTGTGTAAAGCGGTGATGTTGGCTGATTTCCAAGCAGATGGCAGTTGACCTTGAGCAAAAGAGAGGGTGAAGAGAACAGAGAGAGGGAGTGAAAGAGCGGAAGAACAGGATTTTAGGACCCATGGGCTGATGCAATCAGGTCCAGTTGCAGAATCAGAGTCGAGGGTTGACAGAAACTTTTCCACCTTGTGAGGAGGAAAGGACACGGAGTCCAGGAGCAGTTGGGTATGACTGGGTACGGTGGGTACAGAGAGGGATGGGTTTGGGACACAAGATTTAGAGGCAAACACAGAGTTGACGCATTCAGCTTTTTCACGTGCGGAGTCAGCTGTGTAGCCGTTTGACGTAAGGGAGGGGATGGAGGGGGAACAAACACCAGAAACAGATTTGACCAGACGCCACCAGTATTTGGAACAGGGAGACAGATAAGAGAGTTCGGTCTTGAGAACGGAGAGATATTGTTTCCTGGCTCTCCTGAGGGTGGACACTGGACACACACTTGTTTCGGGCTTTGTGAAAGGAAATGAGATTTCCTTCCATTGGATTTGCTTTCCAGGAGACGAAGGCAAGTTGTTTCTGGGCAACAGCCTCACCACAAGAATCCGTGTACCATGGATGGGAGGAAGGGTATGACAACTGAAGACGAGATGGGATAAATCTGTGCATGAGAGAGAGTAATTTACTTTGGAAGAATTCCCAGGATGAGTTGATGTCAGAGGTGATAGAGATGGGAGACCAGTCCAGATGATTGATGGCTGCTTGAAGACCATGCCAGTTGGCCTGAGTGAAATGCCAGACTCGTCGACGCTAAGCAGGCTCCCTGAGAATGGTCAGAGAGATGTCCACTTTAACAAGCACATGATCAGATGAGCCGATTGGAGCAGAAGAAGAGCAGCAGCCATTTTCAGGGAAGTTAGTCATAACCAAGTCCAGAAGAGAAGATGTTCCGTTGACTGAGATCCGGGTCGGGAAATTGACAGATTGTATCAGTCCCAGTGAGTCGCAGAAGTCCTTTGCTGAGGAGCCATGGCTGGTGAGAGAGGTACCCACACCCAGCCAACTGGCATGGTGACAATTGAAATCACCAAATATGAGGAAGAGAGAGTTGGGATGAGTAGATAGAAGTTGGTCCATATTATCAAACAGCGAGATGTAGATGGAGTCATCACTGTTTGGTGGACGGTACAACACACATATGAACAAGAGGTGGGAGCGAAGGGGAAGCCGTAGCCAGAGGTATTCCTGGGGGTGAGGTGGAGAGTTTTTGATAAAGATAGCATCCCCACCTCCAGGACGAGGCTCAGGTCTATCATACCGGAGGAGGGAGTAACTCGGGAGAGATACGAAGGAATCAGAGACATCATGAAGGAGGAAAGTTTCTGTTAAGCAGATCACGTCTGGTTTGTCAGAAGCAACCTGTATGGAGAGATCAGTTAAGTTTGAACGAAGGCCCCGGATGTTTGAGGTCCATACCGTTAATGAAGAGGAAGGGGGAGCATCGGATACAGAACAGGGGGAAGGAGGGGTAGGGTAAGATGTGGAAGCGGTGGAAGAGGTAGGGAGAGCCGTTGAAGGTGTGTCAGAGATTTCAGAATAGCTCAGAGAAAGGGAAGGATGGGGCGGACAAAAGGTTTGAAGGTGATTGGGTGAGGCACAATGAGGTGTTATTTGAGGAGGGGGAAGAGCGAGGCAGAAGGTTGGGGGAGATGGAGGTGAGCATTGGAAGGGGGAAGAAGCGGGGAGGACGCTTTGAGGAGGAGGGGTGAGAGGGGGGAAATTGAGAAGAAATGAGGGTGGGGAGATTTGAAGGGGAGGGGTGAGGGGGGAGTTTAGGAGGGAAGGGACAAGGGGAGGGATTTGAAAGGGATGGGTGATGGGGAAAATTTGGAGGGGAGGGGTGAGGGGGAATATTTGGAGGGGAGGGGTTATGGGGAAAATTTGGAGAGGAGGGGTTATGGGGAAGATTTGGAGGGGAGGGGTGAGATTGGATTTTAGAAAGTGTACGATTAATGGGAAACGAACATTTATTGCAAAATGAGTTTCTTGTGACCTTCGAGTCAAAAATACATTTAAGGACGCTGGAGGGAGGATGGAGTGCAGGAGAGTTTAGGGAATGTAGAAAAGAGGCACTGTAAGAGATGGAAATTTTTTTGGGGATGAATAGATATGGTGAACAAGTCGAAAGCAACCTTTTAAAGAAGAAGAAGAAAAAGGTGTTATAATATATGACAGAATACAGAACTTGAGGGGAAAGTTTAAACATTTTAAAGTTTAACAGTGAAAACTATCTGGGGAAATGGGGGAGAAACACGTGGTCGAAGAACGAACGAACGAATAAGAACGAATAAACGAATGAGAACAACGAATAAGAACAGAGAAGGAAATTTTTTTTATTTTTTTTCTTGAGTTGAGATTTTAAACAAAGAAGTAGGCTATGGGGTGAAAAGACTTGGAAAAACAGAGAACGAAAGTTATTGGAGCACAAACGACAGACAGCCAAGAGAAAAACAAAGCCTTAAGGTTGGACACTGTGCAAGGCCTCAAACTAGTCTAGTAGGAAGACTAGGTCCCCCTGCACCCCCCGGAGATATACTTCTAATCAGTGTTTCTAGATTGGAAAAAATGTGTAGAAAATGACTAGCTATGGCCCCAAGCTGAAAAAATGTCCCACATACCATTTTTATGCAAATTACTGCTGCCATTATCAAAAAAAGACTAGGTCCCCCTGCACCCCCCGGAGATATACTTCTAATCAGTGTTTCTAGATTGCAAAACATGTGTAGAAAATGACTAGCTATGGCCCCAAGCTGAAAAAATGTCCCACATACCATTTTTATGCAAATTACTGCTGCCATTATCAAAAAAACGATTTTTGACATATCTCAGCCAATATTGCAGATAATTGAAAAATGAAGGTGTCTAGACCCATGTTTTGAAGGGCATAGATCATGATAGAACTATTCATAACATGATTACATGTGTCTATGGTATACTAGTATGCTAATTAGTGCTTTATTTACAAAATAATCACAGTTTTACGAAATAATAGACTCATATTAAGGTCCGTCTACACAGACGTTAACACAAAGTTTTATTTTTCTAAATACCCTGTGAAATTCACCGAATGCCCTGTGAAACCTGGGATTCTTCTCCAGCTTTTTCAAGGGCCCGACTTTTCCCTTCCCTTTGAAGGCACTGGTGCAGTCTTCTCCGCTGAACACATAGTACCCCAGGAGAGTGGCACAGTAGTCCTCTCCCAGGGATTCTGCCAGCTCAGAGACGTTGACAAGTTGGCGATGCTTCCCTGACCCTGTATCCAGGTACACCGTCAGCTTGATGTTGTGGGCATGGTGGAGCAGGATCAGGAGGATGTCTGTGTCCGGTGTTCTGACTACAGCGTTCTTGTATCCGATGGTAGCAGCATGATGGAGGTACAGAACCACCCTGGTATCAGTCTCTTCCTGGTTGCTGTAGATCGTGGGGAGTTCACGTACCTCGACCTGAAACACAAAAAGGCACCGCATTTCAATCACCAGTCACTGCCAGTTTCAGTATATCTCCGGGGGGTGCAGGGGGACCTAGTCTTTTTTTGATAATGGCAGCAGTAATTTGCATAAAAATGGTATGTGGGACATTTTTTCAGCTTGGGGCCATAGCTAGTCATTTTCTACACATTTTATCCAATCTAGAAACACTGATTAGAAGTATATCTCCGGGGGGTGCAGGGGGACCTAGTCTTTTTTTGATAATGGCAGCAGTAATTTGCATAAAAATGGTATGTGGGACATTTTTTCAGCTTGGGGCCATAGCTAGTCATTTTCTACACATTTTTTCCAATCTAGAAACACTGATTAGAAGTATATCTCCGGGGGGTGCAGGGGGACCTAGTCTTCCTACTAGACTAAAAGACATGACACGAATTAACACGATGTTCTATACAGGTATGAAAGATTTACACCGAGAATCTTCCTCGGGACACACTATACGTACACACACCATAAAATAAATACAGTTATAACGAAAATACAAATGGGAACAATTACTTAACTTCGATTTCGATGGAGAGCGTGGACAGCTGCGAATAAACGAAACCTCGCCGGCAAGACCGGAAGCGGAAGTCTTTGACTGTGGAAGAGGTGGAAGATGTGGAAGAGGTGGGGTGGAGACAGACGGACGTGACACGGGATGGGGGGTGCGGGGGGGGGGGTTATCCGATCCGATCCCCACAGACAAATAAATGCACAAGACAGGCACGACAAAGAAATGCAATAAGTAATGGGTTTAATGAAAATAAATGCCAGGATAACAAAAGGAATGTGCGGTAAAATCTAATTCCTAAATGAGGCTCCTCCAGTCAGACACAATTACAACATAAGGGGAAAACGAAAGTAAAAATAAATGTGGTGTGGTGCATTGGCTGGTACTCAGCTCCGGTCTCCACGACGATTTGGGGCGGTCACAGGTCCCACATCCCTGCGTGGGAAAACATGCACTGGCACGAAGTCGGGTCCTTCTCGTTTGGCTGCCCTGAGCTCCGACAGTCTCGAACTTCCCAGGCGCGCACGACATGAAGCGCAGCCGTCACGAGCCAACACCAAGAGAGAGGGATGCGTCCATCTTCACCAACGCCGGGAACAGGGAGAGTGAATGCGAATGTGACCGCCTTTTACCGTGCGAGGAACAGACAGAGAGAATGCGACTGCTCGAACCCAGAGCCCCGGACCAAGAGAGAAAGAAAATGGCGGTGCTTTCCCTTTTTGCTCCGACTGTCTTGAACGTTCTCTCTGACGTCACCCTTGCTCCAATCACCAAGCACCATCGAATGATCCCAACCAATCGTCCTTCAGGGCGTGGCCTCATGGCCACACTTGGTGCCATTCGAGAAGTTATGGCTGGGTGGTGTCGTCGGCGATTGTGTTATTTTAATCATGGGCCGGTCGCATGGCTAGCCGAGTGTGCTTTATAAGAACAAAGGGAAAAATCACAAAGACAATTACACACTGGGAATTTATCCATAGACCCTAACTAATTAGCATAGCTCCACCCCTCGCATGGAGACACATAACGCTTACACGGACATCCGGTCCTAACTTAAATACATTGAGGTGGCTTTATGGCATACAAAGGCACGCTACGCTATACAATTCTACTTCGACTATGGTATTTCATTACCTACCCCCATACACGTAACAATATTCTGGGTCGATGCGTCCTTGGTGGTTGTAATAATACAAACCAAGACGGTTTCATGCTACGCCAATGGCCGAAAGATCCGAGGGTTGCCAGAAATTGGACAAGGTTTGTCCGAAATACCCGAGTGTGGTTCAGGCCTACAAAATGTTCGCTTTTGTTATTGGAACATTTTATAGAGAACCGTTATGAAACAACAGAGATGGCGAGATATCTTGTGGTTTTCCGCCATGATTGAGAGGATGCAATCCCCCCGATTATGTGGAAGAAACAGCCATTGCTTGAAACTGTAACACCATCTCTATCGAGCTACCAGCATGTGGACACGGGCGATTTTAGTGGTGAATCGAACATCTGTGTTGACCTGCCAGCAACCGCTCCCACCTCACTAGATGTGCTGGTTAACATCGATCACCGCCATATTTCCCTATGCATCTGAAGAGCTCAAAAACCCAAGCTAGTAATACCGACTTCCACCCCACACCCCGTTTCCACCATTCCCCCACAATCTTCCACACACCCCCCCCACCCCCCACCCCACCTCCACCTCATCATCCCCTCCACAATTCCCCATCAACCGTGTGCCGGGGCGGTGTAGGTGTTGAGTCCATTCCGTGTCGTGCCTGTGCCGTATTTTTTTCTGGAGTTAAATATAAGTGATTTTATATATCAATGAATACAAAATCCCTGATAAACTGTCAATTGACTGGAAAAACAAAACTGACCAAACTGTAGGTACAATTGGCTGTACAATTCCCACAAAAGTGTTTCCATCACTAATTTTGTCTTCAATAGTTTTTTCAAAATCCCACTGATCAGTTTCAACATACTGAGAACCTTCTGGGTTGATAATGATGGAGGAATCATTATAGGAATCCGAGCTCGAAATACAGTTTCTCTATGTAAATCCGCCATTTTGATCAAGGTGAGTTCATAATGTGACGTCACTGGAAACATCGAAAATTGACACTCAAGGGCTAGTTTCAACACTTTCTGAATGGCAAAAAAAAAAAATACCCTTCAAATTTGACAGTGATTAATGAATTGGGTTCCCCTTTAATGATGCTGAATGGAGAAGGTGGATCAGACTCGGCAACGGTTGCTCGAGTTAGATGTGCATGGAAGAAGTTTCGGGAATTGAGTGGCGTGCTGATGAGGAGGGGAGTGTCGTTGAAGCTGAAGGGAAAGGTGTATGCTGCATGTGTGAGAAGTGTTATGATTTATGGGAGCGAGACATGGGTAATGAACGTAGAGCAGCAACGAAGGTTGGAAAGGGTGGAAATGCGAATGGTTCGACGGATGTGCAGAGTATCGTTGAGAGAGAGGAAGACAAATGATGAATTGCGAAAGATGATTGGAATAGAGCCTGTGATTGATGCTGTGAAGAGGAACAGGTTGAGATGGTTTGGTCATGTGTTGAGGAAGGATGAAAGTGACTGGTTGAGAAGAGTGATGGAAATGAATGTAGAAGGAAGTAGAAGACGGGGAAGACCGAGAAAGACTTGGCTAAAGATGGTGGAAGAAGAAATGCGGGCAAGGGGGTTAACAAGGAGAGATGCAGAAAATAGGGCAAAATGGAGAAGATTGTCATGGGGACCGCAAGGCTAACCCCCGCTCTAGCAGGGAAAATGGCCTTTAAAATGCATGTTGTTGTTGTTGTGTTCCCCTTTAATGAAGAGGAAAGTTTTTATATTACGAACAAGTAATAAATTAACAGGAATTGTAGTTTTGCTTTGGACTGATCAGATGAATAAGAATGTAATAAAATATGATTGCCATACCACTCGGCATTGCCTACCTTAAAAAATCCCAGTTGATTACAATTCGGAGAACTTGTAAACATCTTACTATAATTCACCAAATGTCCGTCTGTCTGTTCGAAGGTACCGTAAAAACTGCTGAACCGATCGCAAAGATATTTTGGGTGGGTAATCCTGGGACCCCTGGGAGTAAAATAGGCTATTTAGTTTTCCAAATTTCAGCTTTGTTCTCCAGCATTCTCAGGTTTGGACTCCCGCATAACATTCGCATTCGCATAACGTTCATTGTGACGATGTTCTCATTGTGACGATGTTGTGACGATGTATGTGTTCACGGTAGTGTTTGCCGTGACGGTGTGAACGTAATTTCGTAATGTTTTTCGTTTCGTAATCCTTTAATTAATGTTTAATGAACGTTTAATGTTTAATGAACGTTTAATGCCCTTCGATGTCCGGGGCCGCACATGCGCTACACTGGACGGGCCAGCGTGTACCTTGCACTTCGCCGTCATGCTCGGGTAAACCGCTGAGCCCCATCCGTGATGGGGACTGGGGCTTGAGACAGTGTACCACGAACGAGGAATCCCAGTAAGCGCGAGTCATCAGCTCGCGTTGATTGAGTCCCTGCCCTTTGTACACACCGCCCGTCGCCGCACAAACATCACAATGAAACACAATCACAATTCACATATTCGTGCAATCCGTAATTTCGTAATGTTTTTCGTTTCGTAATCCTTTAATGAACGTTTAATGTTTAATGAACGTTTAATGTTTAATGAACGTTTAATGCCCTTCGATGTCCGGGGCCGCACACGCGCTACACTGGACGGGCCAGCGTGTACCTTGCCCTTCGCCGTCAGGCTCGGGTAAACCGCTGAGCCCCATCCGTGATGGGGACTGGGGCTTGAGACAGTGTCCCACGAACGAGGAATTCCCAGTAAGCGCGAGTCATCAGCTCGCGTTGATTGAGTCCCTGCCCTTTGTACACACCGCCCGTCGCCGCGCAAACATCACAATGAAACACAATCACAATTCACATATTTGTGCAATTCGAATAAATACGAATAAATAAATTCGAATTCGAATATTTTCAAACCGATATAAACAGTGATGTGGCTTTTATTGAAATTCTAAAGATACTGTTTTGATTTTGATGATTTACGTGTGATATGATTTGACAGATGTTTATATGAATCGTTTAAAATAAAAAATTTCTGCCTTCAATTTCTGATATTTTGCCTTTTCATTTCGGCTTCCCAATTGAAGCCCCGCCCGTAGGGCGGGTACCGTTGCTAGTGATAGTAATGACATAATAATAACTACAAAGCGTCTCAAATGCAAAGTCCATGCGTAACCGCTTTGTCGGTTACTCGAATGAAACGACGAAAAGAACAGCTATAAAAACAAAATGTACATTTTATTAATTTGTGTTCTCCACATTTTCATAACAAATGCTTGTTGAAGATTTGATGACAAATTCAAATGGTAAAGACGTTATGGCGTGGACTAGACGGACGCACAGAAGCTCAAATGGTAAACTAGAACGGCACTCAGTAGAGAGCAAACCTCCGCCTGGTTGGCCATATCACTCAACGGTGAAGAATCACTTAAAAAACTTATACTAGCTGGATCCGAAGCCGGATCTTCACCAAAATTTAGCTCTTTCTTTCACGAGCCTCGATTCAGTATACAAAAAAAAAGAAAAAAAAAATCTAATAATTTCGTCCTTGTCACATACGCTACCTCTCTGCCAAATTTTGTCCGAATCCATCCACAACTTTTGGAGATATCTTGTTCACAAACAAACAAACAAACGGATAGACAAACAGAGAGACAGGGGTGAAAACATAACCTCCATGGCTCCATCCACCTTTAGTGGCGGAGGTAATAAATAAAGAAACACGGAAGCGATTTTTAAAAAAACCCGACCATCTTGTGCTGCGCAGCCGCGGACGGGCTAATAACGGGGTATTTGACTCACTGTGATCTTGCCCTTTGACATTTTGACCCCATTGCTAATTAGTGTTCTCCATATTCTGACTTTAAGGGTTTGTTGAAAATTTGATGACAGAAGCTCAAATGGTAAAAATGTTATGCCCTGGACAGACAGACAGACAGACAGACAGGCAGGCAGACAGAAGTGATTGCAAAACCCGTCTATTGCAACACGGGCGGACAAACTAATAGTATGCCACGTTTTTGGGTGAATGCGATCAAACTTGCCAAGTTTATCATCACTGGTATTTATTGAATAGGAACATTTAATTATATGAGGCCCCCTATAGTATCCTACATCTACATGTAATGGGAACGAATTCCACCCTCATTGTTTCCTTGTGCCACATTATTTAAATGTTTGAATGTACTGGAGTCTGGACGAGTAATAACAGCTCACACCGGGAGCGAAATATGACCTCGATACCCCACCCTCGAAGTCCTGCTTCTTCTTCACCGTCACGTTGAAGTTAGTCCTGGCCACCTGGTTCGTGAAAGACTTGAACCAAAACCTTTCTTCAGCCGACCAGACAAGAATGTGGGAATAACTGTGACTATGAAGGAAGAAGAAGAAGAAGACAACATTTTAATAATACTCCCACACGCCGCCAGGGAGCGCGAGTTACAAAGGTGTGTTTTTGTGCCCAAAGCATGAACGAAGTGATAACCATGTTAGATCACACTTTACATCTTTTTTTTCATTTAAAAATGCATTTACTTCATCCGAATGCTTAATTAGAATAGTTAATCCAAACTGGGAGTGACTTAGAGATGGATGAACTGTAACTGATGGTCTCAGTTACATCATCTTGAACTGCAAAAGACTAGGACTCAGAGATGACCCAAGTAGTTGGATGGATGTGGCGGTGATTAAAAAGGTGTTATTATTGCAAGACCACAGAAAACACATAGGTCCAGGTGCCTTCTCTCATCATCGTTACACTTATCCGGCTCTAAATGGCCAATAACGTCTCTCCACTCTTAATTTTTCACCACTTTGGCATTGAAATTGCTCAAGATCAGTCGGTCTCAAAGTCTGATCTGGCCAATGATGTCAAAACGATGGGAAAGGAAAGCTTGTGAAGGCTTGTGTGTTCCTGCCAAGGATATTTGTCATGGTGTGCGTGTATGCAATCAGTACTGTCATCTTCCTCCAATCACCGATGGAAAGGTGAGTTTGCAGCATCAACTTGTTGATGGCTTCCCAATCTCCACCTGCCCTCTCTCATGCCCTTTGGATCCTCTTTCCAGACCTGCTACCTCAGGTTGTCACACCCGAGTGGAAGAGCAGCCAATTCCTATGCCGGGTGGTATCATCTGGTAGTCCAAGTGGCCAAGTTTGAATCTGGTGAATGGCCTCCTTCAATGGGATAGCTTTAATTACGAGAGGAGAACCACGACAGCCATAATTAACCCCAAAATTCACCCCAGGTATGTTTAAAAATACCATGCACGGGGGAAGATGGAAGGAAACACAAGGAAGCAAACGATCAATGATGTAAACCCCTTAACCAACAACCGGACATACACACCCACGGAACAACGAACAATCAGAGATTACTTAAATACCTATGTCTTAGGACCCACAGACACACCACAGGAGATAGACATTAGGACTGATGAGACTGAATACCACAGGCTGCATCCAGCTGCGATGAGTGACCTCGCCCTGTCTCATGGCTGGAGCCTGTGCAGCAAAAGGCTTCGTTCCGGAAGAAACCCCGATGCAACTTGGATGCAGGCTCCTGCTGTAAGCTCCGTGTGCATCTGCTGCATCATCCCTCCCCCCTCCCACTGAGCGTGTATTCCCTCAGACACATGCGTCATTGATGACGTGCCACACCACTCTCACTTACCATTGGCCCGTTTGATGTGTGGAGAATCACCCATCTCCCTGTTGTCACCTGGACGGTCCCTCTCCCTCTGGTCTTGAGCTGTCCGAGGCCTTACTTTCCCAACCAGATAGCATATTGTCACGTCACCGGGGTTAACACCCAGGATGACGGATAGCCGATCGTTGTTACTTCCGAGGGGTACACGCCGAATAATTTATTGGCAGCAGTGGCGAATCAAGGAAAAATGACGCTTGGGGGCGAGGTGTCAAATTGCCGCCCCCTCGCAACTCACATGCTGAATTAAACACAAAGCCCAATGAAATAACTTTATTACAAATCAAATTAGGTACAGTACATTTGCAAGTAAACAGTTAAAGTTTTGTTTTCTGCCTTTGTTTTGTTTTGTTTTCAAAAAATTGTGGAAATTATGTAAAAAAAATGAATCTTTGATAAATTGTATAAAAATTGGCCCAACTTATTCAATAACATGCCATAAGTATTCCAAAAGCATAAATACTATGTCCCTTCCATGTCCTCGCGCTAAGAGAAGAAAAACATAGGGGCAATACCCCTGGCACTCACCTGGTAGAATAAACAGTATACTAGTAGATGATAAATGTTGCTTCTGGGACACCTCCGTTTAACATGGGAAATCCCTATCTAATGTCATTTACCCCCCTGTCTTTTTCAAAAATCATAAACACCTCTATTTCTCCCTCTATGAACCTATAATCCTTCTCACCTTATGAACCTATGATCCTTCTCGCCTTATGAACCTATGATTTTCTTCCTTTATTAACCTATAATCCTTCTAGCCTTATGAACCTATGATCATTCTCACTTCCATGTAATTTTTACCCTATTCTCCCCACTAGCCCCTTAATGTAGTTCCTTAGACCACTCTACTAATGAGCCTATAAATATATTATCTCTTTCTAACTTTTTAAAGAGTTCCATTCTCCTATAGAACTCATCCCCATCAAGTATATTTATAAAGTATACAGGTTCCTTAACCTTTTGTTGTGAAAGTATAAAGTGGTATGTTTCACGGAGGGTTCTTGTTTGACCTCCTCCTCTCCCACATACCATTTTAAAATTATAATATTTATTATCCGATTGATAACCATTAAAGTTCTCACTCCACTCTAATATATTTTTCTTCCCGCCCTCCATTACCCCACTTAACAAATGAATACGTTTATCCGTCTTGAGAACCTTCTGACCAGTGATTCTCTCAACCTCTTGAATCTGATATTTTTCACATTCGTTATGTTTTCCATTTATATACCAAGGTTGATTACACCTCCACTCTTTAGTCTGGTTGATACTTGGTTCTATCATTTATATAATAGTAAAAAAGGTGGCGGTAGCCCGTTAAAATCCCTAACCCCCCTTTTTAACTTATCACTTATATATATATCTTATCACTTATATATATATCTTATCACTTATATCTTATCACATATATCTTATCACTTATATCTTATCACTTATATATCTTATCACTTATATATCTTATCACTTATATACTTATATAACCATAAGGGAGACTATCAATTCCATTTTCTAAAATAAACCTCTTATCATCAAAAGCCCCCAATGCTTTCTTATGTGTGGGCGGGGTCTGTGTGGGTGTGGTCTGTGTGGGTGTGGTCTGTGTGGGTGTGGTCTGTGTGGGTGGGGTCTGTGTGGGTGGGGTTTGTGGGTGGGGTCTGTGTGGGTGTGGCTTATGATTTTTTTTTTTTTTTTTTTTTTATTACTACTAATTAAATTAGCTAATCTGGGTGGATGAAAGTATGGATGGTTGTTGTTTAATGAATTATCAGTTTTGTTTTTTGTAATTCTTGTGAGTAAAATGAACCCAAGATTTCTTCCCAATTCATATCATATAATTTGTAAGTCCAAGGCATAGTATCCATTACATCAACGATTTTGAATAATTCATTAGTCCATCTCTTTGTATAACCTTTCTCAAAATGACTTTTCCATCTGTATATTCTTACAATATCACCAACTTTGAACTTGGGCTTTCTCAAATTAATCTCCTTTTCATATTCTAATTTTGTAAATGTTTCTGATGGTTTTGATTTTGTTGATGAATGAACTGTATTATTGTAATTATCTACAATATCCTGAATAAAATACACCCATTTTTGGGAACCGAGTTGTGTGAATTTTTTATATAATTTCTCTTTTAAAGTACGATTAAAACGCTCAATAACAACTGCTTTTCCTTCATTAAAGGTGCTGTATAATTTAATACCCTCCCCCTTAAGAAATTTCATAAATATTTTGTTATAGAACTCTGTTCCCTCATCGGTCCACAGTTTCTTTGGTTTTCTTTTACTTTTATTAAATATCTGTTGGAAGGCTAACTTCAGAGTATAACCTCTCTTGTTTTTCAAAGGAACAACCCAAGCAAATCTACTCCTCAAATCAATAACGGTTAAAGCATACTTGTATCCCTTATCATTTTTTAGTTCGATTAAATCAGCGGACCATATGTGGTCGGTGTATTTAGAATAAACTTTCCTTCTTTTAAACTTTGTGATTATAGGTTTATGTAATTCATCAGCCATAAGCTCCTCAGTCTTGATGACATCATGAGAGCCTAATAGTTTTTTGAGGGTGAATAACCAAGGCCAAGTTTCAATTTAGCATTTATCAAATTTCTCACAATAAACCTATCAACTTTCTCTCTCAACGTTGGATTTTGTATCAAAGACAAATTATACAACATTTCTCTGTCGGCTTTATGTTTTTCAGTCAATGTAGTGGTTTTCCCATAAGCAATATCATGCTTCATACACACTGCATCAACCCTATTTGTAGGTTTAGACCAAGGTTTAGGATTGTCAGCCTCATCTAATCTTTTATCCAAGTTTGTTCCTGGGCCACAGAAAGAATACCCTGGAAGGTGTAATTCCCCTGGAATTCCAGTTGTTGTAAATTTGCTACCTGACAAAAACTTTTGTATGTCTCCTCCACTTTTAGGAGAGATGAATTGACACTTTTTAGAGCCACACACTTGACATATTCCTTTTTGATAAACTCTATTATTTTTAGCTTTAACATAAGAGATATTTTTAGATTTAGTTTTCTTTTTACATTTGAGACAATAACTCATATTTATTTATGAGAAAAAGTTCTACATAGTGCCAAAACCTTTTTGGTTTTCAACATATACATTTCTATCTTGATTTTTAAAACATAAAGAATCCTTAGAAATGACTTCACTCTCTCCTCCATTTATTTACAAATAAAACGAACTAAAGTCAATAACACCAACATCATCAACTATATGTTGTATATCTGCGCTCTGAATTCATTATAGCAAATTTAAAAACCAATAAGTTCGGAAGAGTCATTAATTCTTTATTTTCCTCTTCAGTGCGTTGAGATTTATTTATTTGTCGTAATACCTTCAATCTTTCATTAATCTCAGGAATGGTCATATTTTTATATTTTTCCTCCCTCTCCTCCTCCTCCTTTTTCTCCCTTTCCTCCCTCTCCTCCTTCTCCTTTTTCTCCCTTTCATCCTTCTCCTCCTTCTCCTTTTCCTCCCTCTCCTCCTTCTCCCTTTCCCCCTTCTCCTCCTTCTCTCTTTCCTCCTTCTCTTCTTCAACTCCTTCCTCCTTCTCTTCTTCAACTCCTTCCTCATCCCTTGCTACCCTTGAGTTTGAACCCCAAAGAATATTATACATATACTCATCTGGATTTTGAGATATTCTTGTATCTATAATTATTTTTCTCATAATAGGATACCAATAAGATTTGTTGACGATTTCTAAAAGAGTTTTATATTTCATAACTTTGAGAAGTTCATTTTTATTTAATATTTTAAACAAGTCTCTATTTGTGGGTTTAACAATATCAGTATAAGGCCAGTTTTTAATGACAAAATTCCCATGTATATGCTCCAAATCATAAGGTATGTAATACCGAGCACCCTTTTCTTGTAGGTATCCTTGAATACAAAAATTATAATTCTCTTGTAGTCTTCTTCCTGCCATTTATGTATCAGAAATATATGTGAGATTAATATTATGACAGGTAATACCACCCCATCTTCCCACTACCAAATCGGTTTGTATTCCTCGGCTTTCTATCCTTATCTCATTACCTTCCTTCTTTGTCATGCGAACCATCGCTATACTATCATATATTTTTCTTTTCTTAAAATCACGTATTTGTTGTTTGCTAATTGTACTTCCACATAAATCCTTATCTTCACCAAGTGGATAATATTCTTCTTTACGAGACTGATTTAAATCATGTAGGTCTTCTATGTTTATTGAAAAAGACCAATTATACCCTAAATCAGGCATATCATACCCCCATTTATTAATTCGCATATTAACTAAATGTCCTTCTTTATAAAATTCAATTGTAAGCAGGTAGTTAAATTCAATGAGGAAAGGTGTATGGTCAGTATAACCAGGTGTTGTGGTTGTAAATTTTACTTGTTTAACAAAACGTGCTGTTTTCTTTAAAAATATATATTGTGATAAATCACTTAATCTAATTAAGTCATTCGCATCTGTAGGGTTTGGATAATTGATTAATTTATAAGTATTCTTCATATTAATATTTTTACTTACACTATATTTTTGTCGTTCAGCCTGTGCCTTTGTATAATAATTTGATAAATCAATATCCTGAGAGGATTTTCCAAAGATAGAACCATCTTTTCCAACATAAGTCATTTATATTAGATTAAAAATGATATCATAAAAATTTTCATTATTGTTGAGTTTAAATAATACATATAAACATAATTGACCACAACATTTAGAATTAATTTCTTGAACTTGAAATGTTTGATAAACACCATTCTGTAAGAATTGTATTACTTCAACAGGTGGTGGCATACCATAACTATCAAAATAATATTTATCCTGACTATTATGAATACAAACCCAATGAGAACCATTCTGTGTGTCTAAATTCATAATAATATTCTTTGTATTCTTATTTATATGTATTAATTCATCTCTCATACAAATAACCACATTATCAATTTTTAGTGTTTTACAATACTTAGCGAGTTCTATATTTGACGTTGTATTCTTTCCAAATTGTTTAAACCATTTATCCATTTATTTATGAGAAAGATACAATCCATTACCCCGTTTAGTTAGTTTAACACCCGCTTGAGCGATAGAGGAAAGCATATCTCCAACTAACAATCTAGCTTTATCAGGTAGACTTTCAAGTTTTTGAGCAAAATCTACAATTACACCACTTCCACTAATTTGTTTCTCCAACTCCTTGTTATGTCTTTCCAATTCTTTTTGAGCTTTTAGTTGTGCCTTCCTTTCGTTAGCAGTTTTTATCGCTGCTGAAATACCACCAGTCAATGCTCCCGCCGCACTTAAACCAGCAAATAAAGGAATTAGAAATGGGAGAAATCCTCCTCTTGACTCGTCTATTGAATATTTCTTTAACATAGGTTTTGTCATTTTAATTTTAAGTGATCCAACATCATTTAGTGTTTTCACCTGCTCTCTTGTGAGTAAAACATCAATTCTTACAGCTCCTTTTCTTTGAAATGTATTAACATTAATAATACAAGGCTTTTGATTTTGAATACAAGATGTTAATTTATCAAGATTGATTTGATTAACATATACCCCTACCATTTATTTATGAGAAAAAACCTATGTGATATTAATCATAACACCATTATCTGTATTAATCTGTAATTCTGTTTCCTCCAAAAGCAAACAATAAGCATCAACTTCTTCATTCTCTCCTCTTTCAATGTATAGAGAAGTATCCACTCTATTAGACTTTATAGTTTCCTTTTGAGAACTCAGGTCAATTGTGTAGATTGTATAAAGTTTTTGAAACGCAACCATATCCAAAATAGGTTCATTATTACCGTTGCTTTCACACACCTTTTGGTAAGACTTGTAGGCTTCCGCATAATCATTTTTTTCCCAATCAATTTCCAATCTATCTCGCGGATAAAATGTCCCATCAAGAGAAACCCGAAGTTGTTTCACCTTAGCATTATCACTCAGGGCATTATTCTTATTAGTACCGTCCTCTCCATCTGGTTTCTTAAAAATGAGCCATAGGTATCGTGGCTTTCCTTCAAGAACACCCAAATTCCAAGTGTAGGTAGTGTGTTCCAGTTTAACGTGTTGACATCTTCTTTTAAGGTATGATACATTTAGCGGTTTCTTTGAGTTAAGTCTTCTATTTAACATCTCTTCCGTTTTAAGATTAGGAGTATATTCACTAATATACCAACACAAATCATTAATAACAAATTTATTATTGTCGCCAAAAGCATTTTCAACCCCAAAAAGCAACCTATTTACATTATCATTCCTTTGTAGTTGAAATCTAATTTTAAGCCCATACAAAACTTTATCATAATCACAAAATCCAAATATACCTTTCAGAGGTACTGCTACCGTAAAACTATTCTCTGCTTTTGCGTCATCATTATACATTGACTTCCTTTGACTATAACCAGGGTCTGCGTTTGTTCCTGTTGACATATCAGGAATAAAACCTTCAACAGCTCCCTTACCCATTCTATCACTAAACGAATATAGTGTAAATTTCATCATTTCAGATGTAGCAGAGACATAATCAACCGCTTCAACCTCTTGTGTTCCAATATACAGGCGGACACTGTCAAACATTTTCCAGAAGAAATCATTTACGAGTGTAGCATTAGTATTATTCGCAGCCTTAGTGAATTTAAATTTACACAGCAAGAAACTATCAGCTATATTCAAGTAAGTTTGTTGATTATTTATTTCAAAACTTTTTGTTCCGTTTGAATTCCAGTCTGTTCCTGTTATAGCATTTACCTTAAAATAGTCTTCCTTTTTAGTGGAGTTTGAAATGATAATCGTATCATCCAAATCATAGATACTATCAATCGCTTCCATACTTGTATTTATATAGCATTAAAATTGTTGAAACCCTGACCCAAGTATTTTAATGATTTTTTGTCGTTCTTGTGAAGATAGTTGAGTTTTACCTTTTTTAATTTCTTTGATTGCTTGTAATTTATGAGACTCCTTTTGAGCATCTTTTATACTCTTTATAGCACCCGCAACTGAGCCCACGGCAGAAGCAGTTGAACCAATTAGGTCTTTATGTTTAAGGATGGTTGAACCAATACCCATTAGAGTATCAATTATCCCATCTCCTTTATTTCTCAATTGATGTCCCACACCCCGTTGTCTCTTTGGTTTATAGTATCCTCTCCCAAGAAACATACCTTCACCCTTATAGTATGGTGAAAGGAACATCCCATCCCCTGTAATTATTTTATATTTTCCCAACTCGTGTTTTCTCACAATAACCATTATTTATTTATTGAAAAACTTCACGTAGGTGAATTCTGATGGATATAATTTCATCAGTAGTGTAATAATGTTGCTTCTGGGACACCTCCGTTTAACATGGGAAATCCCTATCTAATGTCATTTACCCCCTTGTCTTTTTCAAAAATCATAAACACCTCTATTTCTCCCACCCTCATCTTTATGAACCTTTTGTCTGTAGTACCTATCCTTAATGTTGTTCATTAGACCACTCAAACACTACAAATATTTGTTTTCTCTTATAGACCTATCATCCTTCTTCTACATATCATCTGGCAGATTAATCTTTGACCCATTCACTTCCATATTAATTCTTTCCCTCCCTCATTGACCCTAAACACCTATATTTCTCTCACCCTGTTCTTTACGAACCTTCTAACCTTTTGACATGCTATCCTTATTCATTAGACCACTTAAACACCTGTGATCCTTCTGACCTTATGGACCTTTTAACCTTTTACTCTTAATATCATCTGGTGAATATAACCCACTCAAACAACGACCCTACAAATATTTGTTTATGCGTGGGAAATAATTTAATTCTCTTGCCACTCTCTTCACCATCTAATATATTAACAAAAAATATGTTTGAGTTTGGTTCTTTATTAAGATATTTTAACTGAGCTAAGATAAAATGGTAAACCTCCCTCAATGTTCTTATTTGAGCGCCTCCAGTGCCACACACTTTTTGGTAGGCTCTGCCCACCTTTTGTTAAGCTCCGTCCACTTTTTGGAAAAACCCCGCCCACTTTTTGGTAAGCCACGCCCACCTTTTACTAAGCCCCGCCCACTTTTTGTTAAGCCACGCCCACTTTTTGCTATACCCCGCCCACTTTTGCTAAGTCCCACCCACTTTATAAACTCTTCAGCATTGTATCATTTCCAGGTAATACATAACATCATTTTCAGGGAATTTCCATCACATCATTTCCAGTTAAGACACGCCCAGGGAATTTCCACAGGAAATGACACACACCCAGCCCTTCTTATAAAAGGCACCGACCACACAGGCTTTTTCAAACACGCTTTCTGCTTCACTTGAGAATGGACTCCTATGCCGAAATGGAATGGGATAACTTTGCTATTCCTTGGAGTCCTACTACCTGTGTAGCGCTCAACCTTCAGATTGATGAACTGGACTCGAACCTCTTGTCGATGGAGGAAATTGTATCTGAGCTACGAAATGAAAATTCTACTTTTAACACAACTTGGGATAAAGTTATTTTTTTGTTTGAAGATCTTTTGAACAACCAAGACCCACAGAACGAGTTCTACCTTGATGACCCAGCCAAAGAGTTATACCTTGGAGATCCACAAAATCCTGAAAAAGAGTTCTACCATGATGATACTTATTGTGAGTTATCAAAACAAAACCCACTGAACGAGTTCTACCTTGATGACCCAGCCAAAGAGTTATACCTTGGAGACTCACTAAATTTGGGAAAAACAAATTATGAGGTCTGCCTAGATGGTTCTAACTGTGGAGCCTACCTTGGAGACTCACTAAATTTGGGAAAAACAAATTATGAGGTTTGCCTAGATGGTTCTAACTGTGGAGCCTACCTTGGAGACTCACTAAATTTGGGAAAAACAAATTATGAGGTCTGCCTAGATGGTTCTAACTGTGGAGCCTACCTTGGAGACTCACTAAATTTGGGAAAAACAAATTATGAGGTCTGCCTAGATGGTTCTAACTGTGGAGCCTACCTTGGAGACTCACTAAATTTGGGAAAAACAAATTATGAGGTTTGCCTAGATGGTTCTAACTGTGGAGCCTACCTTGGAGACTCACTAAATTTGGGAAAAACAAATTATGAGGTCTGCCTAGATGGTTCTAACTGTGGAGCCTACCTTGGAGACTCACTAAATTTGGGAAAAACAAATTATGAGGTCTGCCTAGATGGTTCTAACTGTGGAGCCTACCTTGGAGACTCACTAAATTTGGGAAAAACAAATTATGAGGTCTGCCTAGATGGTTCTAACTGTGGAGCCTACCTTGGAGACTCACTAAATTTGGGAAAAACAAATTATGAGGTTTGCCTAGATGGTTCTAACTGTGGAGCCTACCTTGGAGACTCACTAAATTTGGGAAAAACAAATTATGAGGTCTGCCTAGATGGTTCTAACTGTGGAGCCTACCTTGGAGACTCACTAAATTTGGGAAAAACAAATTATGAGGTTTGCCTAGATGGTTCTAACTGTGGAGCCTACCTTGGAGACTCACTAAATTTGGGAAAAACAAATTATGAGGTCTGCCTAGATGGTTCTAACTGTGGAGCCTACCTTGGAGACTCACTAAATTTCATAAAATTAGGAAAAGAGTTTTACCTTGGAGACTTTGAAAACTGGTTTCGTTTTGGAGACTCGGAATGGGGGTTTTGTTTTGATGACTCGGAATGTGATACCTATCTTGGAGGCTCAACAGGAATGTGGTTATACCTTGGGAACTTGGAAAGTTGGTTTTATTTTGGAGACTCTACCTGTGGGGTTCCTCTTGGAGACTCTTTGGATTCTAAAGCAATGAACAATGTTCTTTATTTAATGACGCTTGATTTAAGCAATATCAAGAAAGTTCGAGGAAGAAAATGCTGGAAAATTCTTTCTTCCCATTTCTACTTCTTCAAACTTAAAAGCCTTGAAAGACAGAATTGGAGGAAGAGGAAAAAAAAGAAGAAATACGTATTTAAAAAAGAAGAAAAGAAAGATTATGTTAGGGTTTGGGTGGGATTTTGAATGTGAGGGTTAGGGATGGGGTTGGGTTAGGGTTGGGATTTTGAATGTGAGGGTTAGGGTTGGGGTTGGGTTAGGGATGGGGTTGGGTTAGGGATGGGGTTGGGTTAGGGATGGGTTGGGTTAGGGTTGGGATTTTGAATGTGAGGGTTAGGGTTGGGGTTGGGTTAGGGATGGGATTGGGTTAGGGTTGGGATTTTGAATGTGAGGGTTAGGGATGGGGTTGGGTTGGGGATGGGGTTGGGTTAGGGATGGGGTTGGGTTAGGGATGGGGTTGGGTTAGGGATGGGGTTGGGTTGGGGATGGGGTTGGGTTAGGGATGGGGTTGGGTTAGGGATGGGTTGGGTTAGGGATGGGTTTGGGTTAGGGATGGGGTTGGGTTAGGGTTTGTATATTATTATGACTCACTCGCACATACACACACACACAAAAGTTAAGCCCCAACTAAAAAGTTGTGGGATTCTGTGTTTGGGGTTCACAGATTTAAAAACGTATCCCCATTATACACACACAAAAGTTAAGCCCCAACTAAAAAGTTGTGGGATTCTGTGTTTGGGGTTCACAGATTTAAAAACGTATCCCCATTATACACACACAAAAGTTAAGCCCCAACTAAAAAGTTGTGGGATTCTGTGTTTGGGGTTCACAGATTTAAAAACGTATCCCCATTATACACACACAAAAGTTAAGCCCCAACTAAAAAGTTGTGGGATTCTGTGTTTGGGGTTCACAGATTTAAAAACGTATCCCCATTACATTTTATTTATTTATTTATTATTTTCAAGGGTATTATCTGCTTACTTGTGTTTTTTGTAATTCTTGTGAGTAAAATGAACCCAAGATTTCTTCTCCATTTAAATCATATAATTTGTAGGTCCAAGGGACTGTATCCATTACATCAATGATTTTAAATAATTCACGAGTCCATTTTTGTGTATAACCTTTCTCAAAATGACTTTTCCATTTGTATATTCTTACAATATCACCAACTTTAAACTTGGGCTTTCTCAAATTAATCTCCTTTTCATATTCTAATTTTGTAAATGTTTCTGATGGTTTTGATTGTGTTGATGAATGAACTGTATTATTGTAATTATCTACAATATCCTGAATTAAATACACCCATTTTTGAGAACCGAGTTGTGTGAATTTTTTATATAATTTCTCTTTTAAAGTACGATTAAAACGCTCAATAACAACTGCCTTTCCTTCATTAAAGGTGCTGTATAATTTAATACCCTTCCCCTTAAGAAATTTCATGAATATTTTGTTATAGAACTCTGTTCCCTCATCAGTCCATAACTTCTTTGGTTTCCTTTTATCCCGATCAAATATTAGCTTAAAGGCTAACATTAAAGTATCACCCCTTTTATTTTTTAAAGGGACAACCCAGGCAAATCTACTCCTCAAATCAATAACGGTTAAAGCATACCTGTATCCCCTGTCATTATTCAATTCAATTAAATCAGCGGACCATATGTGGTCAGTGTATTTAGAATAAACCTTCCTTCTTTTAAACTTTGTGATTATAGGTTTGTGTAATTCTTCAGCCAAAAGCTCCTCAGTCTTGATGGCATCATTAGAGCCTAATAGTTTTTTGAGGAATAACCAAGACCAAGTTTCAATTTAGCATTTATCAAATTTCTCACAATAAACCTATCAACTTTCTCTCTCAACGTTGGATTTTGTATCAAAGACAAATTATACAACATTTCGCTGTCGGCTTTATGTTTTTCAGTCAACGTAGTGGTTTTCCCATAAGCAATATCATGCTTCATACACACTTCGTCAACCCTATTTGTAGGTTTAGACCAAGGTTTAGGATTGTCAGCCTCATCTAATCTTTTATCCAAGTTTGTTCCTGGACCACAGAAAGAATACCCTGGAAGGTGTAATTCCCCTGGAATTCCAGTTGTTGTAAATTTACTTCCTGACAGAAACTTTTGTATGTCTCCTCCTCTTTTAGGAGAGATGAATTGGCACTTTTTAGAGCCACATACTTGACATATTCCTTTTTGATAAACTCTATTATTTTTAGCTTTAACATAAGAGATATTTTTAGATTTAGTTTTCTTTTTACATTTGAGACAATAACTCATATTTATTTATCAGAAAAATTCCGACAGAGTATCAAAACCTTTTTGGTTTTCAACATATACATTTCAATCTTTATTTTTAAAACATAAAGAATCCTAAGGAATGCCTTCACTCTCTCCTCCATTTATTTACAAATAAAAACTAACTAAAGTCAATGACACCAACATCATCAATCACATAATCTTTTCCTTCTTCTTCTTCTTCTTCTTCACCACTTTCTCGTTTAAATCTCTGAAATTGAAGACATTGACGTTCTTATTTTTGAAACCATTATCTTCATAAGAGTTGTTAATTCTTTAATTTCCTCTTCGGTGCGTTGAGATTGATTTATTTGCTTTAATACACTCAATCTTTTATGAATCTCAGTGATTTCCATCTTTTTATATTTTTCCTCCCTCTCTCTTTGCTCCCTCTCCTCCTCCTCCATTTTCTCCCTCTCCTCCTTCTCCTTTTTCTCCCTTTTCTCCCTTTCCTCCTTCTCCCTTTTCTCCCTTTCCTCCTTCTCCTTTTTCTCCCTCTCCTCCTTCTCCTCCTTTTTCTCCCTCTCCTCCTTCTCCTCCCTCTCCCTTTCCTCCTTCTCCTTTTTCTCTCTTTCCTCCTTCTCTTCTTCAACTCCTTCCTCATCCCTTGCTACCCTTGAGTTTGAACCCCAAAGAATATTATACATATACTCATCTGGATTTTGAGATATTCTTGTATCTATAATTATTTTTCTCATAATAGGATACCAATAAGATTTGTTGACGATTTCTAAAAGAGTTTTATATTTCATAACTTTGAGAAGTTCATTTTTATTTAATATTTTAAACAAGTCTCTATTTGTGGGTTTAACAATATCAGTATAAGGCCAGTTTTTTATGACAAAATTCCCATGTATATGCTCCAAATCATAAGGTATGTAATACCGAGCACCCTTTTCTTGTAGGTATCCTTGAATACAAAAATTATAATTCTCTTGTAGTCTTCTTCCTGCCATTTATGTATCAGAAATATATGTGAGATTAATATTATGACAGGTAATACCACCCCATCTTCCCACTACCAAATCGGTTTGTATTCCTCGGCTTTCTATCCTTATCTCATTACCTTCCTTCTTTGTCATGCGAACCATCGCTATACTATCATATATTTTTATTTTCTTAAAATCACGTATTTGTTGTTTACTAATTGTACTTCCACATAAATCCTTATCTTCACCAAGTGGATAATATTCTTCTTTACGAGACTGATTTAAATCATGTAGGTCTTCTATGTTTATTGAAAAAGACCAATTATACCCTAAATCAGGCATATCATACCCCCATTTATTAATTCGCATATTAACTAAATGTCCTTCTTTATAAAATTTAATTGTAAGCAGGTAGTTAAATTCAATGAGGAAAGGTGTATGGTCAGTATAACCAGGTGTTGTGGTTGTAAATTTTACTTGTTTCACAAAACGTGCTGTTTTCTTTAAAGATATATATTGTGATAAATCACTGAATCTAATCAAGTCATTCGCATCTGTAGGGTTTGGATAATTGATTAATTTATAAGTATTCTTCATATTAATATTTTTACTTACACTATATTTTTGTCGTTCAGCCTGTGCCTTTGTATAATAATTTGATAAATCAATATCCTGAGAGGATTTTCCAAAGATAGAACCATCTTTTCCAACATAGGTCATTTATATTAGATAAAAAATGATATCATAAAAATTTTCATTATTGTTGAGTTGAAATAATACATATAAACATAATTGGCCACAACATTTAGAATTAATTTCTTGAACTTGGAATGTTTGATAAACACCATTCTGTAAGAATTGTATTACTTCAACAGGTGGTGGCATACCATAACTATCAAAATAATATTTATCCTGACTATTATGAATACAAACCCAATGAGAACCATTCTGTGTGTCTAAATTCATAATAATATTCTTTGTATTCTTATTTATATGTGTTAATTCATCTCTCATCTATCTATAATTCCAGCAATCTCTGTGTGTCTGTCTGTGTGTCTGTGTGTCTGTGACCGCTGTTTCTCGACAACCACGGGTCCGATATACTTGAAACTTGCCAGGTATATTGCTGGGGACCCGAGGATGTGCCTTTTCAAGGTTTGTAATTAATCGGACAAGTACCTACCGAGCTATGTCCAAAAAACGCTTCAACCAATCAGAGAGCAGCGAGCTATCACGTGTGCCGAACCGTTAATGCAATGCAAGCGTTAATGCGTTAATGCAAGGCTTTTCTTTTTTTCCCTCTTCTCTTTCTACTTTTCCTTGCGATTAAATTGCAAACAGCCAAAATACGTTGGCGCTAATTGAATAATTGGCCATTAACACTAAAATAATCGTAACTGCGATATGCCAACTTCCGGACAGTGCAGCCTTCCATGTTGTTGTTGTTTGCAGCAGCTGTTTGCAGCAAGGCAAGGCTTTTCTTTTTTTCCCTCTTCTCTTTCTACTTTTCCTTGCGATTAAATTGCAAAAAGCCAAAATACGTTGGCGATAATTGAATAAATGGGCATTAATAGATAGATAGATAGATATGCGATATGCGAACTTCCGGACAGTGTGCGCGTTACGAGCTGACCGCCATTACGGTACGTAATTCGATTTCTTATGCGCATTATTTCTCCCAATTCAGTCAGAGCGAAGGGCGGAAGCGAAGAGCGTTGTTATTTTTTGTTTACGGGCGTACGGGCGGGGTAGAGCGTACGGGTAGCGTTTTTTTTTTTTTTTGGCAAGGAACGGGCACCCACGTACGGGCAATGCCCTAGTACAAATAACCACATTATCAATTTTTAGTGTTTTACAATACTTAGCTAGTTCTATATTTGACGTTGTATTCTTTCCAAATTGTTTAAACCATTTATCCATTTATTTATGAGAAAGATACAATCCATTACCCCGTTTAGTTAGTTTAACACCCGCTTGAGCGATAGAGGAAAGCATATCTCCAACCAACAATCTAGCTTTATCAGGTAGACTTTCAAGTTTTTGAGCAAAATCTACAATTACACCACTTCCACTAATTTGTTTCTCCAACTCCTTGTTATGTCTTTCCAATTCTTTTTGAGCTTTTAGTTGTGCCTTCCTTTCGTTAGCAGTTTTTACCGCTGCTGAAATACCACCAGTCAATGCTCCCGCCGCACTTAAACCAGCAAATAAAGGAATTAGAAACGGGAGAAATCCTCCTCTTGACTCATCTATTGAATATTTCTTTAACATAGGTTTCGTCATTTTAATTTTAAGTGATCCAACATCATTTAGTGTTTTTACTTGTGTGTGTGTGAGTAAAACATCAATTCTTACAGCTCCTTTTCTTTGAATTGTATTAACATTAATAATACAAGGCTTTTGATTTTGAATACAAGATGTTAATTTATTAAGATTGATTTGATTAACATATACCCCAACCATTTATTTATGAGAAAAAACCTATGTGATATTAATCATAACACCATTATCTGTATTAATCTGTAATTCTGTTTCCTCCAAAAGCAAACAATATGCATTAACCTCTTCACTCTCCCCTCTTTCAATGTATAGAGAAGTATCCACTCGATTAGACTTTATAGTTTCCTTTTGAGAACTCAGGTCAATTGCGTAGATTGTATAAAGTTTTTGAAACGCAACCATATCCAAAATAGGATCATTATTACCATTACTTTCACACACCTTTTGGTAGGACTTGTAGGCTTCCGCATAATCATTTTTTTCCCAATCAATTTCCAATCTATCTCGCGGATAAAATGTGCCATCAAGAGAAACCCGAAGTTGTTTCACCTTAGCATTATCACTCAGCGCATTATTCTTATTAGTACCGTCCTCTCCATCTGGTTTTTTAAAAATGAGCCAGAGGTATCGTGGCTTTCCTTGAAGAACACCCAAATTCCAAGTGTAGGTAGTGTGTTCCAGTTTAACGTGTTGACATCTTCTTTTAAGGTATGATACATTTAGCGGTTTCTTTGAGTTAAGTCTTCTATTTAACATCTCTTCCGTTTTAAGATTAGGAGTATATTCACTGATATACCAACACAAATCATTAATAACAAATTTATTGTTGTCTCCAAAAGCATTTTCATCCCCAAAAAGCAACCTATTTACATTATCATTCCTTTGTAGTTGAAATCTAATTTTAAGACCATACAAAACTTTATCATAATCGCAAAATCCAAATATACCTTTAAGAGGTACTGCTACGGTAAAACTATTCACTGCTTTTGTTTCATCATTATACATTGACTTCCTTTGACTATAACCAGGGTCTGCGTTTGTACCCGTTGACATATCAGGAATAAAACCTTCAACAGCTCCCTTACCCATTCTATCACTAAACGAATATAGTGTAAATTTCATCATTTCAGATGTAGCAGAGACATAATCAACCGCTTCAACCTCTTGTGTTCCAATATACAGGCGGACACTGTCAAACATTTTCCAGAAGAAATCATTTACGAGTGTAGCATTAGTATTATTCGCAGCCTTAGTGAATTTAAATTTACACAGCAAGAAACTATCAGCTATATTCAAGTAAGTTTGTTGATTATTTATTTCAAAACTTTTTGTTCCGTTTGAATTCCAGTCTGTTCCTGTTATAGCATTTACCTTAAAATAGTCTTCCTTTTTAGTGGAGTTTGAAATGATAATCGTATCATCCAAATCATAGATACTATCAATCGCTTCCATACTTGTATTTATATAGCATTAAAATTGTTGAAACCCTGACCCAAGTATTTTAATGATTTTTTGTCGTTCTTGTGAAGATAGTTGAGTTTTACCTTTTTTTATTTCTTTGATTGCTTGTAATTTATGAGACTCCTTTTGAGCATCTTTTATACTCTTTATAGCACCCGCAACGGAGCCCACGGCAGAAGCAGTTGAACCAATTAGGTCTTTATGTTTAAGGATGGTTGAACCAATACCCATTAGAGTATCAATTATCCCATCTCCTTTATTTCGAAATTGATGACCTACACCTCGTTGTCTCTTAGGTTTATAGTATCCTCTACCCACATACCTTGTATAGTCTGGTGAAAGGAACATGCCCTCCCCTGTAATTATTTTATATTTTCCCAACTCGTGTTTTCTCACAATAACCATTATTTATTTATTGAAAAACTTCACGTAGGTGAATTCTGATGGATATAATTTCATCATTAAAGGATATCATACGATTATCTTGGTCGGTTATCCTAAAATTTACTCTGTATATGGTTTTTCCTGACACAGGTAAATAGACAAGATTTTTTGGTTCCATATTAAATTTATAACCAATCGGAGTTGAGTATGCACTGAATGAAAATATTGTATTTGTTCTTATTCCATCGTTATAAGCACCATCAATCAAATCACAATGAATTAATACTGAATTTATACCGGAGGATATTTGGATAACATTATCACTGTAAAACGTCCCGTTATTTTCAATCTTTTTTGAAGAGAAACCCAATAGCTCTCTAAACGAATTTTCAATCGTGAAATCAACTTTATAATTATTTTTAAGTTTAATAGTTGATTTTGAAGTGTGTTTTTGAATATCTATTACAATATTTTTTGGTTCATCACCTTTTTCTTTCATAAGGCGAGAGACTTCTGAAGATATTTGAGAAATCTCGTAAGCTCCAGGTGAAACAGTTATAGTTTTATATCCACTTCCTGGATTATAACTAAACTTGCTGTTTTTCTCTGTGATATTAAACAAGGTATTATAAGTTTCCATCGACAATAAAGATGCCTCATATGAGGTAAGGGGGTCAAGTTGTAGTGGGTAAGGGAATGAAGCTGTGTAATCGCTCGTTGTGAAATTAAAACTAAGAATTGTGCTTCTCATCTTATTTAATATCTAATAAAATATCTTTGTATTGACATTTATTAATTATTTTCATATTCATCAACTGATCTAAAATGGCTGAGGATTCATTAAAACAATTGTTGTTTCCAGCCTTCTTACTACCTAACAACAATAATAGCCTATTAACTAATTGTGATGGGTCATTTGGAAGAAAACTAACACCCGAACCAAGCTTACTTAAAGCATCAATAATATGTTTCTCCTTCTCATTCTTCTTACTTTTACCAGCAACAGAAACTCCATAATCAAGTGTATTTAACAACTCAATATATACCCTATCTTCCTCTCTTTCCATATCAAGTGGTTCCTCAAAATATTTTGAACCGCTGAATCCGGGGTTTGTTAGAAGAAACATTAATCTTGGAGTTAATTTAACATTTGGTTGAGTAGAACTCAAGAACATCAATTCATCATTAAATATCAATACCTTTTCTTCCACAAGATGAAACACTGCTGGTTCTTCTGTTGGAATGAGACCTGCTCTGGTTTTTGAACCCGCCGAATATTCATTGTTTTGAAGAGCTTCCACAACATAATTAGGGGGTTGATTTACCTGCTCAAGTTTCCGAAATAATCCCTCGTCATCATATTCTAATTCACCAAGTTCTTGTTTTGTTATCTGACTAAAATCTTTGAGCATTTGAAGTTTTTTCGGAGTAAATTCTACCGTGGGAACTGTAGGTGAGTGTTGAGTTTTCAAAAGTGGTTTAAAGAATTTCTCTTGTTTTCTTTCAAAGGCTTCTTCACCAGTTAGTTTCTGTCTCCGTTTCTTCTTTATCTCTTCCTGTTGTTTAACAACTTTTGAAACTAATTGTTGATGTTCCTTAAACTTTCTTTCTCTTTCTTCGGTATTCATTTTCTGTATTTATTTATTGAAAAATATCATTTAGTATCTCATCTTGTTTCACAACAATATATTTATATTTTCCAATCGTGTGTTTCATATAATTTTCAAATTCTTTTTTACTACATAACGTAGAGCAATTATCTCTCCAAAAATTATTTACATCTATTGAATTTAACTTAAATAAAATAAAAGTATTGGCATTGTTTCTTATTGAGCGTCGAGGGAGTTGAAAATATGATTGACTAAGATATATACAATTACAAGAAGAATGTCTCCCTCTTGTATAGTAGCTATCCATTACTGTTTGGTTTCTCTCATTAACACAATCATCAAAGATGACGAGGTTCTTTTTTGATTTATCTAAATCTTGAGGTGAAGGTATATCATCCGTATTATCACTGAGAATACAAGTTATGGGTTTCGATTTTGATTTCTGTGTATCACAAAATAATTGTATTATATCTTCAATATTATAATCATTCAGTTTGTTTTGAAGTTTAAATAAACCGATAATGTCTTCCTTTTTAAGACCTGCATTAAAACCCTGTGAGAGTAGTTGATACTCGGGTTGAAAACTTGACTTTGTAAAAATTATTAAATTATCATAATCTAAAAAATTAGGACCAAGGAGCATCTTTAAAAGTAAACAGGTTTTCCCACATCCGCTTGAACCAACTATTAGACATCTCAATGAATTTGGAATGTTTTTATGGTTATTAAACTTTATCTTATTTTCCCAAACGGGTAAAAAATCATTCATTTATATATTTGGAAAACAAGTCATCTAACTTTTTTTGAGCTATTTTAGAAACTCTATATTTTATCCTGAGTTCGGGTTTAATTTCAAAATAATTCATTATTTTATTTATATAGTATCTTGTATTAACATTTCCATTAAAATTATTTTGAATAATAAATATCATTAAACCCTTATACATTTCCTCAATACAAAGAGTCTCTTTCCTTGTAAGAAATGGTGTATTATCACCATAATGCTTAACATTCATCTCTCTTATTAATCTTGTAAAGTAATTCATTTTTGGTTCTAATTTAAAAGAGTTATATGTTTTTTTATATTTCTTATTATCATTAATTAGAATATAATCACAGAATAAACATTGTTTATATGAACCCTCATTATTAAGCCCTATTCTATCACAAGCTGGACAATTCTCTAATTTATCATATGGAGAGTCTGGAAATTCTAAATATCCTTCAGAACTTATCATATTTATATAGTAAATTTTTACTTAAACTAAACGCAAGTTTATTCATTAATAAATACAATGTTTCAAAGCACAAAAGACAAATTTCAATCAATCTCTACTTCGGTGGAAGATATAGAAAAATATGTCAAAGATGTTAAATTGAACAAAGATAAATATGGAAATTTTTGGGTAAAACCAGTTATGGAAAATAACATGAGCCCCTCTATTTCATTTAAAGGAAGAGCTCTAACTATACCTGGAAAGACATCCATTAAAGTAAATCTAACAAAAGTTTCTCCTCTACTCCTGGCAATTTATTCAAAGCTTGAAAAAGTGATTGACCACGATACTTTGAAAAAGAATGATAAGACCATTAATAATTCTAGAGGAGACATTTGTATTTTCTTTAATAATCCAAAGGGTGTAGATCTAAGTAAAATGAATGATGTTAATATTTCTGGTGAAATGTCATTTCGTTCTATGATAGTTAGAGATTATTTAAAGATAACTTTTGATATAAAAATTGTAGAGATTGAATCTGTTAATGAAAGAAAGTATATAGATATTGATGGGAATATTTTTCTTGCTAATTAAATATGAGTCAATACAGCAGTGAAGATTTTACTATTTCATTGAACTCGGACGATAGTGATGATAGTATTTCATTGAACTTGGATGATGGTGATGATAGTATTTCATTGAACACAGATGATAGTTATGATACTAATAGTTTGTGCTCAAATGATAGTTATGAGAGTAGCTTTATTGATGACTCTGAGTATGATTCTGAGTATTCATGTGATAGTTATGACTTAGATGATTCTGAGTGAAAAAGTGTTTTAGTTTAAGCACAGTGATATATATAAAACGGAGCTGTAAAGCTCAAAAGTGTTTTATTTTAAGCACAGTGATATATATAAAACACCACGTTTTCTCACGCTATAAATATGGTTTATTGTGATACTTGCGAGAAGGAAGTAAAATATTATAAACAACATATTCTCACCGCAAAACATACATACAACATTTTAAACAAACTTTCCCCTCTTCCACCTGAAACAAAACACTGTTCTACATGTAATAAAAATATCCTCAAGAAAGGCTTCAAAATACATCTTAAAACAAATCTACATTTATCAAATTTTATCACAACTAAAAACTCTGATGGAGCATTCAAAGGACATATTAAAATAAGAGTCTTTAACTTCAAACCTCCTGAACCAGAGTCTATAGTTGATGCTGTAGAAATAGTTAAACCTGCTGTTCAAACGTTGATTGAAAAAACACTAAAGGAAATGAAACCACTTAAATTTTATATGGGAGTAAAATTAGAAATGACAAAGGATGAAGGAGTTATAGATGCACCATACATGAGAACTGAGCCACACTTTATATCTTCATATCAAGATTTTAAAACATCAGGAGTCTATGATGAACTTATTAAACAAGAGCAAGATGTGGATAATTCAATCGTAGGAAGTGGATTCAATATAGGAAAAATTATTTACATAGACATTCATATTCTTAAATCAGATCCTCTAAAAGCTTCTTCTTACATTGATTTACCCAGTGTTATCAAAAATAGAAAAGCAGTTATCAATATCAAAAATAAAGACAATAAATGTTTTCTCTGGTCTATTTTAGCACACTTACATCCTCCACATTTTCATGATGAAAGAGTATCTCATTATAAAAAATATGAGAATACATTAAATACGAAAGATCTAAAGTTTCCGATGACTTTAAATGATATTCCTAAATTTGAAAAGATGAATAATTTATCAGTTAATGTTTATGGTCTAACAGAAACAAACAACATTCAGGTTTTAAAGCTTTCTGACAATTGTAAACAAACTCATATTAATCTTCTATATTTTAATTCAGACGAAAATTCACATTATACATACATCAAAGATATTGCTAAATTAATAAAACCACAAGTCTGTAAGAGAACAAATAAAATATATATTTGTTTGCGTTGTCTTAACTTCTTCAATTCACAAGAAAGATTAGATAAACATTCAAATTATTGTGGCGAACATAAATCAACGGTAATCAATATGCCTAAAGAAGGCTCAAAGATCACATTCAAAGATGAAAATAAAAAGATCAAACATCCATTTGTTATATATGCTGATTTTGAAAGTATTTTAGAAAAAATTGATACTGCTTCTCAAGATCCAAAAGAATCATACACAAATAAATATCAAAAACATACTCCTTGTGGTTTTTGTTATTATATCAAATCATCCGTTGGTGATAAATATAACAAGTTAGAGATGTATAGAGGCTCAAATACCCCAGAGGAGTTTGTGAAACGACTAGAAAAAGACTGTGTTCGATTAACCAAGATAATGAGAGAAACCAATAAACCAATGTCCTTAACAAGTAAAGAAAAAAGGGAATTTATAAAAAACAATGTCTGTCATATTTGTGAGGAGAAAATTGGTAAAGGTCTAAAGGTTAGAGACCATTGTCATCTCACTGGTAAATATAGAGGTCCGGCTCATCAAAGTTGTAATATTAATTATCAACTCCCCTCTTTCATTCCTGTCTTTCTTCATAACAACGCTCATTATGATACACATCTATTTATCAAGGAACTCTCAAAGACTTCTGGAAGTATCTCAGCAATTCCAAACACGGATCAGAAATACATTTCATTCACAAAAACAATTCACACATCTCCTATTACTCATATCAGATTTCTTGATACATTTAAATTCATGGCAAGTCCATTGGTTAACTTGGTTCAAAATCTAAAAGAGTTTCCATGTCTTTCAGAGTATTTTTTAGATAAAGATTTTCTAACACAAAAGGGAATTTACCCCTATGACTATATGGACTCATTTGAGAGATTCAATGAAACACAACTTCCTTCAAAAGAAAATTTCTATAACAAATTAAATAATAGTCATATATCTGATAAAGATTATGTACACGCACAAAATGTTTGGGAAAAATATAACATCAAGAATCTTGGCGAGTATCACGATTTGTATCTCAAAACTGATGTGCTTTTATTGGCCGATGTATTTGAAGCCTTTAGATCTGTTTGTCGCACTGGATATGGATTGGATCCTGCTCACTACTACACAGCACCTGGATTGGCCTGGAGTGCGATGTTGAAAATGACAAAACAAGATTTGGATTTGATAACCGATGTTGATATGCTTTTGATGATTGAAAAGGCAAAAAGAGGTGGAATTTCACAAGTCTGCTCGAGTAGATACGCAAAAGCAAATAACAAATATCTTCCAAATTATGATCCAACGAAAGAGAGTTCTTACTTGATGTACTATGACGCGAACAACCTGTATGGCTGGGCAATGTCTCAGGCTCTTCCTTATGGAAAACTTAGATGGGTAAAGGAAAAAGACTACAAAAACGTTTTACAAGATGTATGTATCTCTACACAAAAAGAATTGGATGAAGAAAAAGTTGGTTATTATTTTGAAATTGATTTAAAATATCCAGAGGAACTCCATAACCTACACAAAGATCTCCCATTTGCTTGTGAGAAAGAAAGTCCAAAGAAAGAATGGTTGAGTGATTATCAACGATCGTTTGATATAGGTGAATCAACAGAAAAATTACTTACTACATTATATAACAAGAAAAATTATGTTCTACACCAAAGAAATTTGCGACAATATTTATCAAAAGGTCTAAGAGTAGAGAAGATCCATAGGGTTCTAAAGTTCAATCAAAGTCATTGGTTAAAGGGGTACATTGATTTTAATACACAAAGAAGAACAGAGTCAAAAACAGATTTTGAGAAAGACTTTTATAAATTGATGAATAATGCGGTCTTTGGTAAGACTATGGAGAATGTGAGGAAAAGACAAAATATCAGACTATCAACATCTTGGGAACAAGCATCAAAATTAATTAATAGACCGAGTTTTACTCGAGCTGAGGTCTTTACTGAGAACTTTTGTGCGATCCATTTGATTAAAGAGAGTATTGAAATGAACAAACCTATTTATATTGGAACAACAATTCTTGATTTATCAAAGTCATTAATGTATGATTACTTTTATAATAACTTGAGGAAGAAATATCAAAATGATGTTAATCTACTTTATATGGATACAGATAGTTTTATTTTGAAAATTAATACCAACGATGTTTATTCAGACATGAAAAGAGACATTAATATCTATGACACGAGTAATTACAGTCCAGAGAGTGCGTTGTTCTCTTCTAAAAATAAAAAGGTGATTGGAAAGTTCAAGGATGAATTAGGAGGAAATGTTATGAGTGAATTTGTGGGATTGAGGTCAAAGGCTTATGCTTATAAATACATTGTGAATAACGTTGAAAAGACTGATAAGAAGTTAAAAGGTGTAAAGAAAAATGTTATTAAAGAAACAATAAACTTTAAGGATTATTATAACTGTTTAACAACAAAGAAAGAAGAGTTTAGAAAGATTAATGGAATAAGAAGTTATAAACATCAATTATATTCAGAAGAGATAAATAAGAAAGCATTGGGGGCTTTTGATGATAAGAGGTTTATTTTAGAAAATGGAATTGATAGTCTCCCTTATGGTTATATAAGTATATAAGTGATAAGATATATATATAAGTGATAAGATATATATAAGTGATAAGATATACATAAGTGATAAGATATATATAAGTGATAAGATATATATAAGTGATAAGTTAAAAAGGGGGGGTTGGGGATTTTAACGGGCTACCGCCGCCTTTTTTACTATTATATAAATGATAGAACCAAGTATCAACCAGACTAAAGAGTGGAGGTGTAATCAACCTTGGTATATAAATGGAAAACATAATGAATGTGAAAAATATCAAATAGGTATAATTGAAAAGGCAACTGGTAAAAAAATTCACAAAACAAATAAGAGAATTAATTTAAATACCGGTGAATTGGGTAAAAAAGATGGAAATATTTTTGAGTGGACGGAAAACTTTGATGGTTGTCAGGAAAATATATACTTTAATTTTAAAATGGTATGTGGCACTGGAGGTGCTCAAACAAGAACATTGAGGGAGGTTTACCATTTTATCTTAGCTCAGTTAAAATATCTTAATAAAGAACCAAACTCAAACATATTTTTTGTTAATATATTAGATGGTGAAGAGAGTGGCAAGAGAATTAAATTATTTCCCACGCATAAACAAATATTTGTAGGGTCGTTGTTTGAGTGGGTTATATTCACCAGATGATATTAAGAGTAAAAGGTTAAAAGGTCCATAAGGTCAGAAGGATCACAGGTGTTTAAGTGGTCTAATGAATAAGGATAGCATGTCAAAAGGTTAGAAGGTTCGTAAAGAACAGGGTGAGAGAAATATAGGTGTTTAGGGTCAATGAGGGAGGGAAAGAATTAATATGGAAGTGAATGGGTCAAAGATTAATCTGCCAGATGATATGTAGAAGAAGGATGATAGGTCTATAAGAGAAAACAAATATTTGTAGTGTTTGAGTGGTCTAATGAACAACATTAAGGATAGGTACTACAGACAAAAGGTTCATAAAGATGAGGGTGGGAGAAATAGAGGTGTTTATGATTTTTGAAAAAGACAAGGGGGTAAATGACATTAGATAGGGATTTCCCATGTTAAACGGAGGTGTCCCAGAAGCAACATTATTACACTACTTTCATCATTAAAGGATATCATACGATTATCTTGGTCGGTTATCCTAAAATTTACTCTGTATATGGTTTTTCCTGACACAGGTAAATAGACAAGATTTTTTGGTTCCATATTAAATTTATAACCAATCGGGGTTGAGTATGCGCTGAATGAAAATATTGTATTTGTTCTTATTCCATCGTTATAAGCACCATCAATCAAATCACAATGAATTAATACTGAATTTATACCGGAGGATATTTGAATGACATTATCACTGTAAAACGTTCCGTTAGTTTCAACCTTTTTTGAAGAGAAACCCAATAGCTCTCTAAACGATTTTTCAATGGTGAAATCAACTTTATAATTATTTTTAAGTTTAATAGTTGATTTTGAAGTGTGTTTTTGAATATCTATTACAATATTTTTTGGTTCATCACCTTTTTCTTTCATAAGGCGAGAGACTTCTGAAGATATTTGAGAAATCTCGTAAGCACCGGGTGAAACGGTTATAGTTTTATATCCACTTCCTGGATTATAACTAAACTTGTTGTTTTTCTCTGTGATATTAAAAAGGGTATTGTAAGTCTCCATTGACAACAAAGATGCCTCATATTCTTTTTTGGGGTCAAGTTGTAGTGGGTAAGGGAATGAAGCTGTGTAATCACTCGTTGTGAAATTAAAACTAAGAATTGTGCTTCTCATCTTATTTAATATCTAATAAAATATCTTTGTATTGACATTTATTAATTATTTTCATATTCATCAACTGATCTAAAATGGCGGATGCTTCATTAAAACAATTGTTGTTTCCAGCCTTCTTACTACCTAACAACAATAATAACCTATTAACTAATTGTGATGGGTCATTTGGAAGAAAACTAACACCCGAACCAAGCTTACTTAAAGCATCAATAATATGTTTCTCCTTCTCATTCTTCTTACTTTTACCAGCAACAGAAACTCCATAATCAAGTGTGTTTAGCAACTCAATATACTCTCTATCTTCCTCTCTTTCCATTTCAAGCGGTTCATCAAAATAAGGTGAATTAGAATGTCCATCTTTTGTTAGAAGAAACATTAATCTTGGGGTTAATTCAACATTTGGTTGGTCAGAACTTAAGAACACCAATTTATCATTAAATATCAATAACTTTTCTTTCACAAGATGGAACTGTGCTGGTTCTTCTGTTGGAATGAGACCTGCTCTGGTTTTTGAACCCTTCAAATATTCATTGTTTTGAAGAGCTTCTACAATATAATTGGAAAGTTTATTTACCTTCTCAAGATGCCGAAATAATCCTTCATCATCATATTCAAATTCTCCAAGTTCTTGCTCTGTCATTTGACTAAAATCTTTGAGCATTTGAAATTTTTTTGGAGTAAATTCTACCATGGGAACTGTAGGTGAAATCGTTTGTTGAGTTTTTAAAAGTGGTTTAAAAAATTTCTCTTGTTTTCTTTCAAAGGCTTCTTCACCAGTTAGTTTCTGTCTCCTTTTCTTCTTTATGTCTTCCTGTTGCTTTACAACTTTTGAAAGCAACTCTTGATGTTCTTTAAACTTTCTTACTCTTTCTTCAGTATTCATTTTCTGTATTTATTTATTGAAAAATATCATTTAGTATCTCATCTTGTTTCACAACAATATATTTATATTTTCCGATCGTGTGTTTCATATTATTTTCAAATTCCTTCTTACTACGTAATGTAGAACAATTATCTCTCCAAAAATTATTTGTATCTATTGAATTTAACTTAAATAAAATAAAAGTATTAGCATTGTTTCTTATTGAGCGCCGAGGGAGTTGAAAATATGACTGACTAAGATAAATACAATTACAAGAAGAATGTCTCCCTCTTGTATAGTAGCTATCCATTACTGTTTGGTTTCTCTCATTAACACAATCATCAAAGATAACGAGGTTCTTTTTTGATTTATCTAAATCTTGAGGTGAAGGTATATCATCCGTATTATCACTGAGAATACAAGTTATGGGTTTTAGTTTTGATTTTGATTTCTGTGTATCACAAAATAATTGTATTATATCATCAATATTATAATCATTTAGTTTGTTTTGAAGTTTAAATAAACCGATAATGTCTTCCTTTTTAAGACCCGCATTAAAACCCTGTGAGAGTAGTTGATACTCAGGTTGAAAACTTGACTTTGTAAAAATTATTAAATTATCATAATCTAAAAAATTAGGACTAAGGAGCATCTTTAAAAGTAAACAGGTTTTTCCACATCCGCTTGAACCGACTATTAGACATCTCAATGAATTTGGAAGATTTTTATGGTTATTAAATTTTATCTTATTTTCCCAAACAGGTAAAAAATCATTCATTTATATATTTGGAAAACAAGTCATCTAACTTTTTTTGAGTTTTTTGAGAAACTCTATATTTTATCCTGAGTTCAGGTTTAATTTCAAAATAATCCATTATTTTGTTTATATAGTATCTTGTATTAACATTTCCATTAAAATTATTTTGAATAATAAATATCATTAAACCCTTATACATTTCCTCAATACAAATAGTCTCTTCCCTTGTAAGAAATGGTGTATTATCCCCATAATACTTAACATTCATCTCTCTTATTAATCTTGTAAAGTAATTCATTTTTGGTTCTAATTTAAAAGAGTTATATATTTTTCTATATTTTTTATTATCATTAATTAGAAGATAATCACAGAAAATACATTGTTTATATGCTTCTGATTCTGTATTAAGCCCCACTCTACCACAAGCCGGACAATTCTCTAATTTATCATATGGAGAGTCTGGAAATTCTAAATATCCTTCAGAATTTATCATATTTATATAGTAAAATTATACTTAAAACAAAGTGCCTTTTTTAGAGGCTTTTTTAAAGATGAAACTGTGCTTAAAGTAAAACACCTTTGAGCTTTTCAACTCGTTTTATGTATATAACTTTACTTAAACTAAACGCAAATTTATTAGCTAATAAATACAATGTTTCAAAACACAAAAGACAAATTTCAATCAATCTCTACTTCGGTGGAAGATATAGAAAAATATGTCAAAGATGTTAAATTGAACAAAGATAAATATGGAAATTTTTGGATTAAACCCATAATGGAGAATAACATGTGTCCTTTTATTAAATTTACAGGACAAGCTATGTTAATTAATAACTCTATTAAAGTAAATTTGACAAAAGTTTCTCCACTACTACTAACAATTTACTCAAAGCTTGAAAAGATCATTGATAAAGAAGCTTTGAAAATGAATGATAAAACCATCAACGATTCTAGAGGAAACATTTGTATATTCTTTAATAGACCCAAAGATGTGGGTGAAATTAATAATATGAATATTAGTGGTGAACTATCATTCCGTACTCTGATTATTAGAGATTATTTGAAAATAACATTTAATGTAAAAAATATTGTGGTTATTAGTTCTAATGAAAGAAAATATATAGATATTGATGGAAGTTTAATGGTATGTAAATGAGTGATATTAACAGTCAATACTCTGAGAGTTATTATACTGAGAGTCTAGGATCTGAAGATAGTTATGATACTAATAGTTTGTGTTCAAATGATAGTTATGAGAGTAGCTTTATTGATGACTCAGATAGTGAAATTGAAATTGATGAACTGGAGTATCTAAACTTTCTGGCTAATACATAGACGCTTTACTTTAAGTAAAGTTATATACATAAAACGTGTTGAAAAGCTCAAAGGTGCTATTTTCTGGCTTTCTGGGCCCTGTGCTATTTCTGGTCTTCATCAATGATCTCTCTGACTCTCTTGAAAATCCTCTCTATCTCTTTGCTGATGACTCTACTCTATGTCGCTCCATTCCTCATCCCTCAGATCAGCAGTCTGCAGCCTCCTCACTCTCTGCAGACCTGGACAAAATCACAGACTGGGCAAACAAATGGAACATGTCTTTCAATCCTGATAAATCTCACACTCTTACGATGTCTCTCCGAAAGGACCGACTGGACAACCCTCCCATCTACTTTCTCAACAATCCTCTCCAAGAAGTTCTGTCGCTCAAGCTTTTGGGTCTCACTATCTGCCATGATCTTTCTTGGGAAAACCACATTTCCAAGCTCGCCTCCAAAGCCAGTCGCCGACTGGGCATCCTCCGTCGTGCGAAGTCCTTCCTTGGCACACCTGAGCTCCTCACCACATACAAGGCTTTCATCCGCAGCTCAATGGAATACTGTTCCCCCCTCTGGGCTGGTGCTCCTGCCTCACACCTTGCTCGGCTTCACGCTGTTGAGGCCAAAGCTTTCAGAATCATTGGAATCTCCTGCGATGTAGTCAACTCCGAGGGCCTTTCACTCACTCACCGCAGGCAGGTTGGTGGTCTTTCTGTCTTCTACCGACTCCTCTCTGGCCTTGCTCCCCCAGAGAGGAGTTGGTTTGTCTTTTTTGTGATTATTGTTAGCTCTTTCACGAGCCTCGATCTTGTATACAAAAAAAAAAAAAAAAAAAAAAAAAAAAAATAAAAATAAAAATAAAAATAAAATAAAATAAAATAAAATAAAAAAAAAAAAAAAAAAAAAAAAAAGTTGTTTTACTTTAAGTAAAGTTATATACATAAAACGAGTTGAAAAGCTCAAAGGTGTTTTACTTTAAGTAAAGTTATATGCATAAAACGAGTTGAAAAGCTCAAAGGTGTTTTACTTTAAGTAAAGTTATATACATAAAACGAGTTGAAAAGCTCAAAGGTGTTTTACTTTAAGTAAAGTTATATACATAAAACGAGTTGAAAAGCTCAAAGGTGTTTTACTTTAAGTAAAGTTATATACATAAAACGAGTTGAAAAGCTCAAAGGTGTTTTACTTTAAGTAAAGTTATATACATAAAACGAGTTGAAAAGCTCAAAGGTATTTTACTTTAAGTAAAGTTATATACATAAAACGAGTTGAAAAACTCAAAGGTGTTTTACTTTAAGTAAAGTTATATACATAAAACGAGTTGAAAAGCTCAAAGGTGTTTACTTTAAGCACAGTTTCATCTTTTAAAAAGCCTCTAAAAAAGGCACTTTGTTTTAAGTATAATTTTACTATATAAATAAATATGATCAAAGCAACGTATTGCGATGTTTGTGAACAAGAATATAAACAATACAAAAGACACCTTAAAACTAACAAACACACATTTAATCTACTTCACCTACTATCTCCTATTCAGAAGGAAACAAAACACTGTTCTGCATGTAATAAAAATATCCTCAAGAAAGGCTTCGAAATACATCTTAAAACAATTCTACATTTATCAAATTTTATCACAACTAAAAACTCTGATGGCGCATTCAAAGAACATATTAAAATAAGAGTCTTTAACTTCAAACCTCCTGAACCAGAGTCTATAGTTGATGCTGTAGAAAGAGTTAAACCTGTTGTTCAAACGTTGATTGAAAAAACACTAAAAGAAATGAAACCACTTAAATTTTATATGGGAGTAAAATTAGAAATGACAAAGGACGAAGGAGTTATAGATACACCATACATGAGAACTGAGCCACACTTTATATCTTCATATCAAGATTTTAAAACATCAGGAGTCTATGATGAACTTATTAAACAAGAGCAAGATGTGGATAATTCAATCGTAGGAAGTGGATTCAATATAGGAAAAATTATTTACATAGACATTCATATTCTTAAATCAGATCCTCTAAAAGCTTCTTCCTACATTGATTTACCCAGTGTTATCAAAAATAGAAAAGCAGTTATCAATATCAAAAATAAAGACAATAAATGTTTTCTCTGGTCTATTCTAGCACACTTACATCCTCCACATTTTCATGATGAAAGAGTATCTCATTATAAAAAATATGAGAATACATTAAATACGAAAGATCTAAAGTTTCCGATGGCTTTAAATGATATTCCTAAATTTGAAAAGATAAATAATTTATCAGTTAATGTTTATGGTCTAACAGAAACAAACAGCATTCAGGTTTTAAAGCTTTCTGACAATTGTAAACAAACTCATATTAATCTTCTATATTTTAATTCAGAGGAAAATTCACATTATACATACATTAAAGATATTGCTAAATTAATAAAACCACAAGTATGTAAAAGAACAAATAAAATATATATTTGTTTGCGTTGTCTTAACTTCTTCCATACACAAGAAAGATTAGATAAACATTCAAATTATTGTGGTGAACATAAATCAACGGTAATCAATATGCCTAAAGAAGGCTCAAATATCACATTCAAAGATGAAAAGAAAAAGATCAAACATCCATTTGTTATATATGCTGATTTTGAAAGTATTCTAGAAAAAATAGATACTGCTTCTCCAGATCCAAAAGATTCATACACAAATAAATATCAAAAACATACTCCTTGCGGTTTTTGTTATTATATCAAATCATCCGTTGGTGATAAATATAACAAGTTAGAGGAGTATAGAGGCTCAAATACCCCAGAGGAGTTTGTGAAACGACTAGAAAAAGACTGTGTCCGATTAACCAAGATAATGAGAGAAACTAATAAACCAATGTCTTTGACGAGTGAACAGAAAAGGGAATTTAGAAAAAACAATGTTTGTCATATTTGTGAGGAAAAAATTGGTGAAGGTCTAAAGGTTAGAGATCATTGTCATCTCACTGGTAAATATAGAGGTCCAGCTCATCAAAGTTGTAATATTAATTATCAACTCCCCTCTTTCATTCCTGTCTTTCTTCATAACAATGCTCATTATGATACGCATCTATTTATTAATGAACTTTCAAAGACATCTGGACACATTTCAGCAATTCCTAACACAGATCAGAAATACATTTCATTCACAAAAACAATTCACACATCTCCTATTACTCATATCAGATTTCTTGATACATTTAAATTCATGGCAAGTCCATTGGCTAACTTGGTTCAAAATCTAAAAGAGTTTCCATGTCTTTCAGAGTATTTTTCAGATAAAGATTTTCTAACACAAAAGGGAATTTACCCCTATGACTATATGGACTCATTTGAGAGATTCAATGAAACACAACTTCCTTTAAAAGAAAATTTCGATAACAAATTAAACAACAGTCATATATCTGATAAAGATTATGTACACGCACAAAATGTTTGGGAAAAATATAACATCAAGAATCTTGGTGAGTATCACGATTTGTATCTCAAAACTGATGTGCTTTTATTGGCCGATGTATTTGAAGCCTTTAGATCTGTTTGTCGCACTGGATATGGATTGGATCCTGCTCACTACTACACAGCACCTGGATTGGCTTGGAGCGCGATGTTGAAAATGACAAAACAAGATTTGGATTTGATAACCGATGTCGATATGCTTTTGATGATTGAAAAGGCAAAAAGAGGTGGAATTTCACAAGTATGCTCGAGTAGATACGCAAAAGCAAATAACAAATATCTTCCAAATTATGATTCAACGAAAGAGAGTTCTTACTTGATGTACTATGACGCAAACAACTTGTATGGCTGGGCAATGTCTCAAGCTCTTCCTTATGGGAAACTAAGATGGGTAAAGGAAAAAGACTACACAAAGGTTTTACAAGATGTATGTATCTCTACACAAAAACAATTGGATGATTCAAAGGTTGGTTATTATTTTGAGGTTGATTTAAAATATCCTGAAGAACTTCATATCAAACATAAAGATCTTCCATTTGCTTGTGAGAAAGAAAGTCCAAAGAAAGAATGGTTGAGTGATTATCAACGATCGTTTGATATAGGTGAATCAACAGAAAAATTACTTACTACATTATATAACAAGAAAAATTATGTACTACACCAAAGAAATTTGCGACAATATTTATCAAAAGGTCTAAGAGTAGAGAAGATCCACAGGGTTCTAAAGTTCAATCAAAGTCATTGGTTAAAGGGGTACATTGATTTTAATACACAAAGAAGAACAGAGTCAAAAACAGATTTTGAGAAAGACTTTTATAAATTGATGAATAATGCGGTCTTTGGTAAGACCATGGAGAATGTGAGGAAAAGACAAAATATCAGACTAGCAACATCTTGGGAACAAGCATCAAAATTAATTAATAGACCGAGTTTTACTAGAGCTGAGGTCTTTACTGAGAACTTTTGTGCGATCCATTTGGTTAAAGAGAGTATTGAAATGGACAAACCTATTTACATTGGAACATCAATTCTTGACTTGTCAAAGTCATTAATGTATGATTACTTTTATATTAATCTAAAATCAAAGTATAAGGATAATGTGTCATTGTTGTATATGGATACTGATAGTTTTATTTTGAAAATTAATACTGATGATGTTTATTCAGATATGAAAAAGGACATTAATATCTATGATACAAGTAATTACAGTCCAGAGAGTGAGTTGTTCTCTTCTAAAAATAAAAAGGTGATTGGAAAGTTCAAGGATGAATTGGGAGGAAATGTTATGAGTGAATTTGTGGGATTGAGGTCGAAGGCTTATGCTTATAAATACATTGTGAATAACGTTGAAAAGACTGATAAGAAGTTAAAAGGTATAAAGAAAAATGTCATTAAAGAAACAATAAACTTTAAGGATTATTATAACTGTTTAACAACAAAGAAAGAAGAGTTTAGAAAGATTAATGGAATAAGAAGTTATAAACATCAATTATATTCAGAAGAGGTGAATAAGAAAGCATTGGGGGCTTTTGATGATAAGAGGTTTATTTTAGAAAATGGAATTGATAGTCTCCCTTATGGTTATATAAGTATATAAGTGATAAGATATATAAGTGATAAGATATATAAGTGATAAGATATAAGTGATAAGATATATGTGATAAGATATAAGTGATAAGATATATATATAAGTGATAAGATATATATATAAGTGATAAGTTAAAAAGGGGGGTTAGGGATTTTAACGGGCTACCGCCACCTTTTTTACTATTATATAAATGATAGAACCAAGTATCAACCAGACTAAAGAGTGGAGGTGTAATCAACCTTGGTATATAAATGGAAAACATAACGAATGTGAAAAATATCAGATTCAAGAGGTTGAGAGAATCACTGGTCAGAAGGTTCTCAAGACGGATAAACGTATTCATTTGTTAAGTGGGGTAATGGAGGGTGGGAAGAAAAATATATTAGAGTGGAGTGAGAACTTTAATGGTTATCAATCGGATAATAAATATTATAATTTTAAAATGGTATGTGGGAGAGGAGGAGGTCAAACAAGAACCCTCCGTGAAACATACCACTTTATACTTTCACAACAAAAGGTTAAGGAACCTGTATACTTTATAAATATACTTGATGGGGATGAGTTCTATAGGAGAATGGAACTCTTTAAAAAGTTAGAAAGAGATAATATATTTATAGGCTCATTAGTAGAGTGGTCTAAGGAACTACATTAAGGGGCTAGTGGGGAGAATAGGGTAAAAATTACATGGAAGTGAGAATGATCATAGGTTCATAAGGCTAGAAGGATTATAGGTTAATAAAGGAAGAAAATCATAGGTTCATAAGGCGAGAAGGATCATAGGTTCATAAGGTGAGAAGGATTATAGGTTCATAGAGGGAGAAATAGAGGTGTTTATGATTTTTGAAAAAGACAGGGGGGTAAATGACATTAGATAGGGATTTCCCATGTTAAACGGAGGTGTCCCAGAAGCAACATTTATCATCTACTTATACTGCACTGACTAAGGGTATTTTAAACCAATTTCAATGGTTGCTAGAAGACAGGGCAGCAAGTAGAATCATACTAACATAATCATAAGACTTTAAACAAACAAACAGAGCTCCACGATGATGATAACATCGATCACAAAAGAATCCTGACACTGGGGGGAAGAGTTCTTTTACAAGTACGACTTCTAAAGAATTTGCTAAGTTGGCGATCAGCAGCAAGACCCTGAGGTCATGTGGCTTCTCCCTTCTGCAAAACGCCATGTCACATCAGCTCACCACCCCTCAGCCTTCAAAAGGGGAATTCTACCATTTTTGCTTACATAATAAATAGATGATATAGTGTTTTATCCGATAGGATTTCAAAGAAAATATAGAAAATTAATTTTCAACCTTTAAAAATCGAGCGAATAAATTCTGCTTTTTTGTTCTTATACCTTTCTCACCTGTACAAATGAGCCTCGAACATTAATGAGGCGTGAACGGCGAACACCTCATCCGTCTCGTTTCCCGGCATGCCACGCGCTCCTTTTTCTCACCCCCTCTATCTGGGATATCGTTGGCCGCAACCATTAGCCAGCAAACGGAGGGCGGGGCCATTTGCACAGTTTAACTCCTCCCTTCGCTTGTGCTTTCATGTGCCGCGGCAAAATGGTACAAAGTGTCGATAATGATAGATGCAATATAACAAATTTACCGCCCCCCAAAAGTGCTGCTCGGGGCAAACACACCTTTCGCCCCCCCCACCCCCTCACTATGCCAGTGATTGGCAGTTCCCTTTATGGCACGCGAGGGACCGATAGTCACGAGGTCATTACCTAGGACGAGCCGCACACGGAGGTTATCTGATCCCCACAAACACGGAGACGACAAGACGAAGGAAATGCAATAGATAATAAATTTATTAAGAATAATTGCAAACCAAATAAAATGAAGGTTAAAAAAAAAAAAACTATTTCCTACTTGAGGCGCCTCCACTCTGACACAATTACATTCACAGGGAAACATAAAAGAAAAGAAAATGGTTTTGTAATCGGCCGGCACTCAGCCTTGCGGTTCAACAGAGGGCTTGTAGACGTTTGGTGGTGGTTGAATGGGTCCAGTCAGTCGGCAAAAGGACCGCGTGTCGGTGCGAACAAGATGGTGCTGAATCGCCACACGAGCACGCCGAGCCGCAAAGCGGCGGCTAAACGTCCTCCTCTCTCAACCTCCGGCCAGACAGCACAGCGCGGCAACAGCTCCCCCCAAAAAGCGCACATGCCATCAACACTTCCCTCCATGATCTCTTCACGTTCCACCAAGGCTCTGAAACTCACTCCACAAGCGCACATGGCACCAAAACGCAACCATCCCTTCGCACAACCAAGGCAAGAGAGAGAGCGAGCGAGGGAGAGACGCCTTCTTCTTCTTTCTCTCGAACGTTCGACCTCTCACGTCACCCCTGACCAATTGACGAGCTCTATCAACATCACTCCATATTATCTGGACCAATCACGAAGCTCAGGCCGTGTTCTCTCCGTTACGAGTCGTCGGGGCCGGAGTTTAGTCTCTATTGGCAAATGTCGGTTGTTGTGGTTTAAGGGACCGAGTTCATGGCTGGCTGAGTGAATGTAAAAACATAAGGGAAAAATCACAAGGCCACAAAACCACGCCCCTTATGGCGGCATGAAAACACTCTTAACCTGACAGGTTCCCAACTTATTACATCGAGATTCTTCTTCTTCGCATCCACCGTCCATGCTAAAATCGATACGATCCTAACTCCACTACGGTATTTCTTCCCTACCCCCACAAACTTAACAATATCAAGGCCTACAAAAGCACTTTAAAAAACATATAGACATTTCCAAATGGGAAGACATGAAAAACATAGTCAAAATGTTTTGGGAATTTAGACACAGACATTGGGAAAGGGAGATGGTGTCTGTCGAGACATAAATGTGACACGTATCAAATATCACAATTAATAACTTCATGCTTACTCTAAACATTAATTTAAGGAAATAACTGCTCCATACTAAGCATTGTTAATCCTCAAGGAACCATTTCCACAACGATATTGATACGGTTTTGGAAAATGTACACCAGGGGTGCCTCTTGATAGTCGGTGTGAAGGTAGACCTTTACCCATTGTTTTGGGGTTCAGGTTTGGGGAAGTGTGTTGTGAGAATAGTCTATGTTTTCCCGGTGTGATGTTTCCCCAATTGTCGCTATATTTATTTATTTCGGCCACCATCGGTCTGTTCAAACAATCCACCATCTAATCGGTCCGTTCCAGCAATCTCTTTCCCCCAATTCACCAAACCTCAATTAATGAACCCCTCCTTCACCACATCGGTCCTTGCTTCAACACCGCGATCGGTTTATTCTCATCATTCGGTCTGTCTGTACATTTGAACCACTCATGCTATTATTCCCTCACATTCAATCCATCTGTTCATCCATCCCTCATTATTTTACTGTAGTGCAGTGTATGGCCGAGTGAGGCTTGCGTTGCCGCTGCCTGGAATAAAGATGGTGCTTGATCCTCTCCGCGTGTCCACATCTTGATAACAAAGACATTACAGTTGGCGACGAGGATTTTTTGGACCATGGCTACGTCATATGGAAAGGTCCCAGAGTATGCTGGGGAGAACCCCGAACTTTTTGCGCATCACTGAGCTTTTATTTCATCGCTAACGACATCGTCCAGGCGGGGAAACAGAAAGCGATTCTTCTGTCGTCCCTCTAGGGCCTAGGCAGAGGTCTTCCGTTTGCTGTGTGACTTGATTTCGCCGGCGAGGACGTTACAACCATAGTGAAATGTAACTGTAACCTACAAGTCCATAGTGAAAACGTTACACGACCATAGTAAACCAGGCAAGTCACCACAGTTATCGCGGTATGAGTTCGACAACCTGGTTCGGTTTCCCGATGAGAGGGTAGCTGATTGCATGGCCAGGCTCAAGCATCTGGCGGGGGATTGTCGTTTTGGTGACGATGAACGATCACAAAGATTGAAGGATCACTTTATCGTGGGGTTGCGAGATAAGGAGATGGTTGCATCAATTTTACGGATAAAGTTTGAGGAGATTATGTTTGCTAAAGTGGTTGAAACTGCAGCTGTTGTGGAACAAGCTCAAAAGGATGTTCGCGCCATTGTTGGGGAGGACTCTGCGGTTAATGCCGTAGCTGTGGGTGGGTCACGTGCTCGCAATTCTCCAACTGGGTCGGCGGATCAGGGAACTTCTTCTACTTCTTCTTCCCAGGTACATGCAAGCAGTGGGTTACAGGGACAACTTACAACTACCACAGCAGCCTTGTCAGGGATGTGGTGGTTCACATTCTCGTGGGAGCTGTCCATTTCGGAATGCGGTGTGTTACCGGTGTGGTAAGACAGGCCAAGTGTGTTAGGTCTGTCGGGGCCTAGCACCATCATCGGTTGATGTGGTCGGGGCTGGCAGTGAGTTTGATCAACAGGGCGTTTTTCCGATGACGCCAGCTGCAAATCACCCCTTTGTGATGGCTGTCAGTAAGATTGGCAGGCCAATCAACTTCACAGTGGATACAGGGGCATCAGTCAGTCTCGTGAATAAACGGATCTGGTGTCATTTGGGTTGTCAAAGTAAAAGTTGTCATTCAGTAAACGATACACACGATCCTTCGTATTTACACAGGGGAGATGATAAAGACATTAGGCTTGATGAATGTATTGGTTCGTCATCGGGACCAGCAAGCGGTGTTGCCCCTGCATGTGGTTGAAGGTTCTGGACCATCTCTACTTGGTCGTGATTTGTTGCACACCATTCGTCTGGATTGGGCAAACATTTACAGTGTGCATACGTCATTTCCGTCTCCTTCGCGCTTGGAGGGGATCTTGGAAAAACACCAAGTTCTATTTGGGCCTGAACTTGGAAGCTTAAAGGTGCTCAAGGTCACCTGCACCCAAAGGAGGGTGTCAGTCCGCGATTCTGTAAACCTCGACCGGTGCAGTATGCCCTTCGCAATCTGGTCAAAGCGGAGCTGATCGATTGGAAAATATTGGGGTCATTGAACCGGTGGAACACTCCGAGTGGGCAACACCAATGGTCACAGTGCTTAAGCGGCTTGGAGTTATCCACCTGTGTGGTGATTTTAAGGCGACTGTTAACCCCAACCTCTGTGTGTCCCAGTATCCACTGCCATCCATTGACGAGATATATTCAAAGTTGGTGGGGAGTCAGTACTTCACGAAGTTGAAATTGTGTTACGGATTCGTCACTTCCGTTGTGGTGGTTTGCATCCACTGTAAATATTTCCGACTCCATGTATTATTATTGTTGTCATTTAAAGGGAATAGAGATTTCTAGTTTCAAAAGTTAAAAGTTAATGTTAAAAGAAACAGGAAACCGGATCGGGAACCGGACGAAAAACCGGAAGAAGACGAGGAGAAAGGAGGCGGAGCGAGTGAAGTCGGAGAAGAAGCTAGTCGTTTCTTCGTCCTGAGCGAACGTTGTCGAGCAATAGTCACGAGTGAACTTTGGGTTTCCTGGCAAGGGATTCCTGCGATAGGGTTGTTATCGCTGTGACTGAGCAACCTGCGTGTCAGGTTTGGCGTTGGATTCCAAGGAATCATCGTTGTGTCATTATGTCTCAAGTACGAGCCGTCGGCCATTTTGACTCGCGCGCTTTGCTCATCGCGAAAGGTCTTTGCTTTGCATCAGCCGTTTTCACCATTCAGACGTCTATCTGGGATGTGTGTGTGCAACGCGAATTTTGAAGACAAACCTGAGGTTTGCCGATTTGGAGCGGTAAAACATTCATACCTGAGGGGGTGAATTTCCCAGTCGCCTGGAGTGCGCCTTTTCGCAGCTGTTGGCCGCGTGACCCTTTTCCTCCGCTTTGGCCACGTACGCCTTTGTGCAGTTTTGGCGGCGTGACTGGGCCTGTCATCTGAACGGGATTCGGGTTTGGATTCGACATATTTCTGACGATCGCTGGAGGGGATCAACTTGAGCTCGAAGACGGGAATATAGTGACATTGGGGAATGTTCTTTTTTCACTCACTTAGAGCACAGTGAGTTACCTGATATTAGCTGATGGTACCATCATAAGATATATGTTGATTGTACTTTTGATTGCTATCATTGTTGTACTGTTATTCTTATGTGATTTTTAATACAATATTTGTTTGTTAGTATCAATTGGTGTGGTTTCACCATTGATTTTTGACACAGAATAACACATTTTTCTGCTGTGACTCCTCTCGGGGCTCGGAGGTACACCGCGACCAGGGGGTTGGGGAGGAGCACGTAACACTTGCGTGATGCGTACTTTCATCTCGTGATTGCGCTGGAGGATCGTCAACTCCTTACCGTCAATACGTGTCAGGGTACGTACCAGTATACACTTCAGTTCTTGTTTAATCCGAGGAAAGGCCATCCAGTCACTACCGCTGCTCGACTACAGAGATTGTGTCTTGTCCCCAGTGCTTATGAATATGAATTCAAATTTCGTGCTTCCGAACGGCACGCTAACTGTGATGGCTTGTCTCAATAGCTGTCTACAAAGGCCAGTGCCGAACCTGCAGATGAGGTTGAGGTTTTTTTTTTGAGAGAAACATTTGAGAGCAGGGACATCAGGAGATCTGTGGGAGAGAGAGGGCTTGGGGGGAGGAGGCATGGGAATGGGGTTGGGGGTGGGAAAGGTAAAAAAAAACACATGGACACAGCTAGGACTTCCAGGAGAGAAGTCGGTATTTCAGAAAAGTGGATCTGGGGAGAATTAACGGGGGTAGAAAAGATCAAGGTTTTGGATGTGGGAAGATAAGAGATGTTGGTGAACAGCTGTTTTAAAGACCTGGAGGGAGGAGTGGGATTGAAGAGAGTGAGGGAATTTGTTCCAGAGGTGGGAGAAAAGAGGAATGAGAGTGAAGGTGAGCAGAGCGTCTTGATTTTGGCAGTTTCACCAAAAGAGGGTTGCTGGCAGATCTTGTGCGGCCTGAAGGAGTATTTGGGGGACAGAGCACAGACAGGGCTGGAGGGGCTAGGCCAGAGAGGGGTCGGGAGAAAACAGAAACACCACCAACCTGCCTGCGGTGAGTGAGTGAAAGGCCCTCAGAGTTAGCTTCATTGCGGGAGATTCCAATGATTCTGAAAGCTTTAGTTTCAACAGCGTGAAGCCGAGCGAGGTGTGAGGCAGGAGCACCAGCCCAGAGGGGAGAGCAGTATTCCATTGAGTTGTGGATGAAAGCCTTGTATGTGGTGAGGAGCTCAGGTGTGCCAAGGAAGGCCTTCGCACGACGGAGGATGCCCAGTCGGCGACTGGTTTGGAGGCCAGATTTGAAATGTGGTTTTCCCAGGAAAGATCATGGCAGATAGTGAGACCCAAGAGCTTGAGTGACAGAACTTCTTGGAAAGGATTGTTGAGAAAGTACATGCGAGGGTTGTCCAGTCGGTCTTTTCGGAGAGACATAGTAAGAGTGTGAGATTTGTCAGGATTGAAAGACATGTTCCACTTGTTTGATCAGTCTGTGATTTTGTCCAGGTCTGCAGAGAGTGAGGAGGCTGCAGACTGCCGATCTGAGGGATGAGGTATGGAGCGGCAGAGAGTGGAGTCATCAGCAAAGAGATAGAGAGGATTTTCCAGAGAGTCGGAGATATCATTGATGAAGACCAGAAAAAGCACAGGGCTCAGAAAACTGCCTTGGGGGAACTCCAGCCTGAACAAGAAGGGGAGATGAGAGAAATCCATTCAGGGCCACACGTTGACTATGGCCAGAGAGGAAGTCCGCAAGCCATGCGTGGAGATTTCCATGGATACCATAGGAGGAGAGTTTGGTGAGCAGAGCAGGGTGCCAGACCATATTGAAGGCATGTGATATGTCAAGGGAGACAGCTCTAATTTCCTTTTTGGCATTGAGGATGGGAAGGGGGATGTTCATGTTGGAACAGATTGAATCTGGTCCAGTAATCACTGCGGAAGTGGCTGCTGCCATTCCTCATGATCCTGTGCTGTCACGTGTTGCGCACGTTGTTTTGTCAGGTTCTTTGTGCGAGTTGTCCTCGACTTCAGAATATGCTCCATATTTGTCATGTGTGTTCGAGCTGTCTTTAGCTCAAGGTTGTGTAATGTGGGGCATGAGGGTGGTCATTCCTGCTGCTTTACGTCAGCGCTGTCTCAATGAGTTTCATGAGGGTCATTTGGGTCTGGTCAAAACAAAGAGTTTAGCCCAGAGTTTGTTGTGGTGGCCCGGGCTTGATGCGGATATCGAGCGGACGGTAAAAGCATGTGATACGTGTCAAACTGATGCTGATAATCCCTCACGTGTGTCGATGTTATGGCCACCTGCTGATAGAATGTGGCAGCGTGTTCATGTAGATTTTGCAGGGCCACTCATGGGCCGCATGTTTCTGGTGGTGATCGACGGTTACTCAAAGTGGCCAGAAGTAGCTATAATGGAGTCCACCTCGGCAGGGAACACGGTGGAGCATCTGCGGAGTAATTTTGCAAACAAGGGGGTTCCGGAGATTTGAGTTTCGGATAATGGTTTGCAGTTTGTGTCTGAGGTGTTTTCTGTGTTCATACGTGCTAATGGTATCAATCACCTGAGGTCGGCGCCTTACCACCCAGCTACAAATGGGCAGGGTGAGTCATTTGTCAAAGCGATGAAAGATGCCTTGTGTAGAGGCCAAGCGGTTCGATCTGTGCAGAGTAGGGTTGTTGTATTTTTGCTTGTCTCTCATAATTCAGTGCATTCTACTACACAGGAAACGCCTGCATTCCGCATGAATGGCCGACAGTTGCAGTCGCACCTGGATTTGCTTCGACCTGGAGCACTTGGAGTTGTTACGTCGACCAATGTTCATTCATTCACGGTGAACCAGCCAGGCATGGCACGGGACTATGTACACTGACAGAAATGGGTGCCGGCCGGCTGTTGTGATCCGAGTTTTGGGTCCGGCTAACTACCTTCTTCGTACTTCGGCCGGGCTTATCTGGAAACGTCATGTGAATCAGTTGTTGGCTCGCTCATCCGGTCATTCACACACAACCAGTTCCGTTCCGCCGTGTGATGTGTCCTCATCCATTGAGGTGCCTGTGACCATGTTTCGGCCAGCTGCCCATCCATCTGTGGAGCCGGATATTCATTGCAGTGAGAGTAGTGTGGATTTTCCTCCGGTTTCGGTTGAGCCTAGTTTGGTGTCTGGTGGGGAGCCGTCATCTGTGTCCATTGCCTCACCGTTGCAAGTTGTGTCCACGGCTCAATGCCCGCATGTTTTTTCGAGACGCATTGAGTGACCAGCATATTTGAAAGACTATGTGACTTCAGGGGGGCGGAGTGTAGTACCGCGTACGGCCGAGTGAGGCCGCTGTGGGCGGGGCCGAGTGAGGCCGCTGTGGGTGGGGCCGAGTGAGGCCGCTGTGGGCGGGGCCGAGTGAGGCCGCTGTGGGCGGGGCTGAGTGAGGCCGCTGTGGGCGGGGCGAGTGATGCCGCTGTGGGCGGGGCTGAGTGAGGCCGCTGTGGGCGGGGCCGAGTGAGGCCGCTGTGGGCGGGGCCGAGTGAGGCCACTGTGGAGTGAAGCCTGCGTTGCCGTTGCCTGGAATAAAGATGGTGCTTGATGCTCTCTGCGTGGCCGCATTTTTCTAACAAAGACATTACATTACTCCCTCACAATTATCTATCTGTTCATCCAGCCATCCATCCCGTAATCACTCCAAATCACACCCAACCTCTGTCCAAACCCATTCGGGCGAACGAGTCCCATATCATAAACAATTAATCCTTTGGGCCTGTCAAGCTACCCTCCCAGGTTCTTCCTTCCCTGCACCTGGGCATTTGTCACACGGGACAATGCTTCTCTACTGGACAGTGAAGAGGCGGGTCGAGGGCACGCATTGCAGCTGTGGGTGCGCGGAAGAAGGGGTGAGAGCGCCGTTGAAGGCTCCACAGAGTGACGCAGGGATTTTCCAAACCTGCATCGCGGGACCCACCCGGCCAGGTGCACACCAATGAGAAAAGGCTGCATGGCGCCAAAATACACCCGCATGTATTGTACTCAACACAAAGCCACTCCCAACGTGGCAAGTATAGGGCCCAGAACACGGCGCAGTTTGTGGCTGCTGCGTGTGTGCCAGGGACACATCATTCCGAGCACTACCTGCTGGAAACTGCGCAGCGTCGCTCTGAGTTCAGTACATGATGTGTTGGGTCCAAAACAAAGCGAGGAGAATGCAAGACGAGGGCACAGTGACAGCACAAAGTCATGGGTACACCGCACAGCTCCACCACACGCTTCCGACACCACAGTGAAACTTCAGCACCCATCCTCCCCATCCTTAAACCAAGCCTCCAGCCTTGTCCTTTCTTTCGTTGATCCGACATAGTGTATCCATAGTAAATAGATAGCTGGGAGTTCTGCCCCACTGTTTCACTTCGGTAGCGGTTAGCCAGCGGTCACCCACGTTTTGCTTGGCAGTAGTAGTAGTTGGAAGATGGGTGACCGCTGAGGGCACGGGCCTTAGGTGAGATCATCAGGACACCAAACAGGTAAGAGGACATAGAATGTGAGAGGACTCGTTATCCCAACCGGCGTCCACAGTTGCTTAATAACCCGTTGGGCCACAGAATAATCCTTGGCATGGGTGGCCTCAGGGTCGGTAATGGCGGCAGGTCCGAGTACTCACTACAAAAGCCCGGCACGTGTGCCGATACTGCAACAATATTATAGTTTATATTTCCTTTACCTGTTTTGGTCTGTAAACAAAATAATAATTCTGTTACTCAGTGGTGGCAAGAAGATAAGATATTGTGATTCATAAATGCAGATCACATGGAAGCTGGTCTGGGGGACAGTTGAGTTCTCAAAATTGACAAAAGTAATAAGGCATAATATCCTTCACCTGAAAATTTAAACAAATTGTTCTTGTTATAACTTACTCCAGATTCCTTCACTTACATCTATGAGTGGCCGAACTGACTATAACTATCGACACAAACAAATATAAACTGTTTCATGATTGAGACGGAAGAGGAAGAAGCAGGACTTGTAGCTTTAATGTCGCGGTTCCAACAGTACGACAGCAGGAACCCTTTAGAATAAAGTGTGATGGACAAGGAAGGAGCAAACAAAATTATGTTGAGTAATATATATACAGTATATATACAGTCACGTGAAAAAGTAAGTACACCCCATGTAAAGTTTTGACTTTTTCAACATATTTAAACACACAGCTATTTGATCTTCATTTCAACAATATTGATAGATAAAGGTGATATAATATAACAAATATCATGAAACATTTACATTTTGTAGTCCATTGTATAATTTAAATAAACATAAATGCAAATTTCGCATGTGGAAAAAGTAAGTACACCCTTGGGTCTAATAGATGGTATTGCCCCCTTTGGCAGAAACAACCTCAAGTCGGCGTTTCTTATAACTGTCTACCAGTCTCTGACATCGACTGGGAGAAATTTTTGCCCACTCCTCCATGCAGAATTCTTTCAGCTGTGCGATGTTTGAAGGGTTTCTTGCATGCACAGCTCGTTTCAAATCCCCCCACAACATCTCGATGGGATTTAGATCCGGGCTTTGACTTGGCCATTCCAGAACCCTCCATTTCTTTCTTTTCAGCTATTCCCAGGTGGATTTACTGGTATGTTTAGGGTCATTGTCATGTTGCAAGGTCCACCTTCGGTTGAGCTTCAACTTGCCAACAGATGGCCTCACATTATCCTCAAGCACCCTCTGGTACAATGAAGAATTCATAGTGGATTCTATGATGGAGAGCTGCCCAGGACCTGAAGCAGCATAGCTGCCCCAAACCATAACATTTCCACCACCATGCTTCACAGTTGGTATCAGGTTCTTGTGGTCAAATGCTGTCTTTGGTTTGCGCCAACCATGTCTTCTGGTACTGTGGCCAAATAGCTCTACCTTTGACTCATCTGTCCAGAGCACATTGTTCCAGAAGTGCTGGTCTTTGCCGAGGTGTTCATTGGCAAACTTTAGTCTTGCCCTGATGTTCTTTCTGGACAGCAAAGGTTTCCTCCTGGCACACCTCCCATGTAGATCAAATTTGTGCAGCCTCTTTCTAATGGTAGACTCGTACACTTTGACATCAACAGTGGCAAGAGCTACCTGTAGGTCCCGTGATGACATTCTGGGCTTCTTAGAGTCTTCTTTCAGCATCTTGCGGTCTGCTCTCGGGCTGAACTTGCTGGGGCGGCCTGGCCTGAACAAGTTGGCAGTTGTTTGGAATCTTCTCCACTTGTAGTTCCGGATAGTCGAATGATTGATTTCAAATTGTTTGGAGATCTTTTTAAATCCCTTCCCAGACCCGTAGGCATCTATAACCTTCTTTCTGAAGGCCTCAGAGAGCTCTTTTGGATCTAGGCATGGTGACGCCGCACACTTCAACAACAAAGAGCAAACCAAACTAAATGTCTGAGGTTTAAATAAGACAGGTTCCTCCAAGATCCTCTCCAACGATGTTCTAATCATTTGTACCTGAGCTGGTGCACCTGATTCTAATTTTAGGTATTTGAAGTAGTGATAAATGTAGGGGTGTACTTACTTTTTCCACATGTGGAATTTGCATTCATGTTTATTTAAATTATACAATGGACTACAAAATGTAAATGTTTCATGATATTTGTTATATTATATCACCTTTATCTATCAATATTGTTGAAATGAAGATCAAATAGCTGTATGTTGAAATATGTTGAAAAAGTCAAAACTTTACGTGGGGTGTACTTACTTTTTCATGTGACTGTATATATATACATGATCGAGGCTCATGGAAGAGCTAAATCAGGAATGGAAAAACTTAAGGGAAAAGATCATGATTAAGGATGGGTGTTGACATCAGATGGTTGTGAATCACTTGCTTGTTGAAGCCCCCGTTGTGAAGAGTGGAGTTGGAGTCTCGGGAAGGTAGGAGGAACCAAAGAGTGAGGGGTTTCCAGAAAGCCTGGATTTAGGGAGTTTAATCAGGAGGGGGTTCCTGGAATAACGCATGCATCCCGGAGGAGCTGGGGGTATCGGAGGTTGTGTAGAGGGAGCTAGACTGGAAGCGAGACGATAAAAACCTGAGAGGTCACCCGACGCACCGGTCTGTGATGCGAGAACAGTACAGGTCTTGTGCTTCGACCTTACATGATCAGTCGACAAGATGGCCGGCTTTTTGTCCCCCTCCGAAGTCTCCACTGGAGCAGTTCCACAAACGAGAGTTTTCATGAAATATCAAACCCCGTCAAGGATCCAGCTCCAGAAGTTGCGCATTCACTCATTTCTAATTTATTACCGTCATGTTCACATCATCCGCAAGCACCACGTGGGTGGTCCCGAGGACCGACGATGACCCCCAAAAAGTTTCCATCGAGGCTCGAGCGTCACCGCGAGTTGCCTTGTAAAGGGAGCGCGATACTGCAGTCTCCGACCTCATCTGGAAAGCATCCGGCCCATCGTCTGGGATATCCGGCGCTCTGCAAGCCTCGTTTTTCACCGCCTAAGGAATTCCCCGGGTGCGCGGTCTTCAAACCCCCAAAGCTCTTCAAGCTGCAGCCGAACGAGCGTTGCAGCTTATCCTCCTCGCCCGGGCACTTTCGAGCCAAGGTGAGAATGTTCTCGCAAACTTGACATTCTATATGTTTATATCGATTCGCCAGCGATCGGCGTGCTGCACCCACAGACGATGTGGCCGCAATTCCACCAGGAGTTCGCTCGACCGCCGGACGCTCCCGCGGCATCTGGAAAATATCCCGCCCCGAGGGCGCCTCCTCTGGCCGCTGCAGGTGGCCTGGCGCCCGGCGGGCTCTTACCCGCGCTGATTTATCATTTCCTTACCGCTTCGATTCCACTGTGGATCTTATCCCTCGATCGACGCTGCTGGAGAAAACTACTTTCCTTCCTTCCTTCCTCCTCCTTTCTTGCTTCCTCGCTTGGCTAGTTTGACCGCCATTTTATATGTATTTGACATTTTCAAGGAATTTACGTTAATGCAGAACTTTTCCCACATCATGTGCAATATTATGTTGTCTACTTCCATTTTCCTTCATGGAATGTTGGAATTTAAAAGGAAGAAAAAAGTTTATTTCACAATACATCACCTTGCAACAGGGTTCAGGATAAATAAATAAATGAATAAAACACGAGTCCCTTACAATTGGAACTTCAATGCAGGAGTCCATTAGTCCCATCAAAGCCTGTGCAATGGTTGCCAACCCGTGGTTATATGACTCGATGTAGGTCTGTTAGATATGTGTGTGTGTGTGTGTGTGTGTGTGTGTGTGTGTGTGTGTGTGTGTGTGTGTGTGTGTGTGTGTGTGTGTGTGTGTGTGTGTGTGTGTGTTTGCATATTTAGTTCAAGTTATTACTTTTTCAAGTTTCAAGTATATTGGTTGGTCTTGTGCGTTATTCTGTCTGTTTGTCTTGTCAGTCGAAGGTCACAATTTGTCACAACTTCAGTCGAAGGTCACAATTTGACGAAGGTCACAACTTCACAAGTCGAAGGTCACGAAGGTCACAAGCACCTACAGGTCACAATTTTCAACCGATCTTCACGAAACTTCACCAAATGGTAGATTTGGTCAAAAGCAAGAAGCCTATTGTTTTTGGGGTCAAAAGGTCAACATAGGCGAAAGGCCACCAACTTTGTCGAATTTCTAAAATCCTCAATTTTCATCCGATTGACTTGAAATTTGAAGGGGACTTACATATCTGGTCACTGAATTCAACCACCAAATATTTTTGAGGTCAACATAGGCCAAAAGGTCAACATAGGCCAAATTTCTAAAATCCTCAATTTTTATCCGATTAACTTGAAAATTGAAGAGGACTTGCATATCTGGTCACTGAATTCAACAACCACGTATTTTTGAGGTCAACATAGGCCAAAAGGTCAACATAGATTAGATATCGAAAATCCTCAATTTTAATCCAATTAACTTGAAATTTTAAGAGAATTTGCATATCTGGACACTGAATTCAACCACCAAGTATGTTTGAGGTCAACATAGGCCAAAAGGTCAACATAGATCAGATATCTAAAATCCTCAATTTTCATCCAATTGACTTGAAATTTTAAGAGAATTTGCATATCTGGACAATGAATTCAACCACCAAGTATTTTTGAGGTCAACATAGGCCAAAAGGTCAACATAGGCCAAGTTTCTAAAATCCTCAATTTTCATCTGAAAAACTTGAAATTTGAAGAGGATTTGCATATCTGGTCACTAAATTCAACCACTAAGTATTTTTGACGTCATCATAGGCCAACAACTTATTTAAGGGATTTTGCATGTACGGTGCCATGCACCACATATTTCTTGTTTATTTATTTGTTTGTTTGTTTATTTTACGGATGTGTTTACAGTTTTTTACGTGTATTTTCATTGAGATTTTTATTTAACAATTTACAGTTATAGAAATTCAAATTTTCAAATGTTACAGATACCAATTGAGGTTTTGTTTTGTTTTAACGTAAATTTTCATTTATGGACGCTTTCCTATGGTTCTGTGATTTTTCCCAGTGTGCTGGCTTTGATGTCCGTCGGCATGCCAAATTTCAGCTTTCTACGACACCTAGAAGGTACCGAACATTAATATCAGTGAGCGAGTGGTTAGAAAGAGCCATATATATATATACATACATATACAACAACAACAACAACAACAACAGGCATTTTAAGGCCATTTTCCCTGCTAGAGCGGGGGTTAGCCTTGCGGTCCCCATGACAATCTTCTCCATTTTGCCCTATTTTCTGCATCTCTCCTTGTTAACCCCCTTGCCCGCATTTCTTCTTCCACAATCTTTAGCCAAGTCTTTCTCGGTCTTCCCCGTCCTCTACTTCCTTCTACATTCACTTCCATCACTCTTCTCAACCAGTCACTTTCATCCTTCCTCAACACATGACCAAACCATCTCAACCTGTTCCTCGTCACAGCATCAATCACAGGCTCTATTCCCATCATCTTTCGCAATTCATCATTTGTCTTCCTCTCTCTCAACTCTTGCCATTTATAGCAGGACAAACAATCATGGGTGGAGGACACAATGGATTCAAGTGAGTTTTGGAGGACATAAATGTTTTTGTTTTTTTAATGCTGTGTGAAGAAAACCTCATGGGAAATTGATCAGCTTATATCATTGAAGCTTTGGAGGACCACTTAATATTTCATAGGACACCATACCGAGATGGGTGAATGCTATCCAAGATGGTTGTGACTGATGAGGACGTTGCAAATGCATGGGAAGACTGACCAACCACTACGACTGATGAGGAACGCGTCTAGAAGATTGACGCAATTCTGCAACGAAAGCAGTGCATTACCTGTATGCTACCGGAATTGCATTGGAAGCAGGAACTCCCCCTGCAGGAATGTTTGTGTCTGCATACTGGCCAAAAACCCCCATGTGAGATCACAGCTGGTCACGACACGTATTGACATGCACAACTCATCTGCGGCATTGGCAACATGTCGGTGACACATTCCTGGAGCACATCTTCACGTTAGAAGAAACAGCTTCCAAACGCATGCATTCGTTGGATCCTCCGTTGAAGAAGCAAAGTATCAAAAATGGCGGTCACATGCACAATCATCAGGAAAGAAAACCTCTCGTCACAGCCAGAGACCTCTGAAGGTGATGCACATCATATTCTTCTCCCACTGTTGCCTTAAGTGCTTTGATTGTGTTCAGCCATCCTGCACCCCAGGATCAGACTGATTGTGGTTTCTATGTGTGAAGGTATATGACGATTTTGGGGAGAGGGTCCTGTGCTGTATCAGAAACTAGATGGTATTCAAAGAATAATTACCCCACGCAGTCTTGAGAAGGACATGGTGCAAGAAAACTTTTCTGTTTTTTGTCTCTGGCCATTAGGCGTTGTTTAATTCACCATGTAAGTTCTGAGGGTGTGAGCGTCATCCAAGTAATCCACGCTATATCAAATAGTCATGTAACATGTAGTAATGTTTCAATTTCCTCTGTTGAATGTTTTTCGATGTGCACTCAATATGCGCAAAATATTAAATGGTCATGTATCATGTGGTAATGTTTCAATTTCCTCCGTTGAGCGTTTTTTGATGTAGGCTCAATATGCGCTATAACAAATGGTCATGTAACATGTGTTAATGTTTCAGTTTCCTCTGTTGAATGTTTTTTGATGTGCACTTAATATGCACCATAACAAATGGTCATGTAACATGTGGTAATATTTCAATTTCCTCCGTTGAGCGTTTTTTGATGTAGGCTCAATATGCGCTGTAACAAATGGCCATGTAACATGTGGTAATGTTTCAATTTCCTCTGTTGAATGTTTTTTGATGTGCATTCAATATGCGCCATAACAAATGGTCATGTAACATGCGGTAATGTTTCAATTTCCTCCGTTGAACGGTTTTTGATGTAGGCTCAATATGCGCTATAACAAATGGTCATGTAACATGTGGTAAAGTTTCAATTTCCTCTGTTGAATGTTTTTTGATGTGCACTTAATATGCGCCATAACAAATGGTCATGTAACATGTGGTAATGTTTCAATTTCCTCCGTTGAACGGTTTTTGATGTAGGCTCAATATGCGCTATAACAAATGGTCATGTAACATGTGGTAAAGTTTCAATTTCCTCTGTTGAATGTTTTTTGATGTGCACTTAATATGCGCCATAACAAATGGTCATGTAACATGCGGTAATGTTTCAATTTCCTTCGTTGAATGGTTTTTGATGTAGGCTCAATATGCGCTATAACAAATGGTCATGCAACATGTGGTAAAGTTTCAATTTCCTCTGTTGAGCGGTTTTCGATATACGCTCTTAACTTCGTGCTTGCGGGGTAAATATCACTCATAGAGCAACACTTGGCAAAACAGAATAAAATAGAACGGCACTCAGTAGAGCGCATACCTCTGGCAGGCTGAACTTTTTACATTTTGTATCCAACTGATAGGCTGGACCTCAACCAAAATCGAATCGGCTTGTTCTTGTCACCTAACCAACTCAAATCCACATAGTTTTGTCATAACGTGTCCAACGTTTTGAAATAATATGATATATATATATATATATATATATATATATATATAGTTTTTGGCTCTTTCTCTCTATTTTAGAAATCGGGCCTTTGTTGACTTTTTGACCTCAAAAATAATTGGTAATTGCATTAAATGACCAAATTTGCAAATCCTCTTCAAATTTCAAGTCAATCAGATGAAAATTGAGGATTTCAGAAATTTGGTCTACGTTGGGTGACCTCATATAGCCGAGACCTCAAATGGGTGACCGTTATATCCACCAGCGGAGTTTGGGGTGGGTCGGGGGGGGGGGGGGGTCAAGGACCCACCTTCATTTTTTTCAGTAGTTTACAATTAAGATAAAAACATCCCGTATTTAAAGGTGAGTAACAATAATGAACGTAAACTGTATTTGTGATTTCACGTACACTGTAACTACAGTCAGACCTCGCTACCCATTATTAATATTAAGCCCTTGCCCCCCCCTCCCCCCCCAAATAGAGAAGCCAAACTACACCTATGGTTATATCAAATGGTCATGTAACATGTGGTAAAGTTTCATTTACCTCTACTGATCAATGCGGATGATGGAGTAACAGGGAAGACAAAGAAGAATCTTGGAGAGATCTCAATCATCCTCGGGAGCATTACTTCAGACAAACTTCAGTTGGAGGTTATCTAGGGCTAAGACTAAGTGAAGATCCTGAAAAGAGCACTTGGAACAAAACTCTGAGTACAATAAATCTTAGCCCATGAACTGAGGTCCTTCACCAAAACGAAGGTGGAAACTTCGAGTGACAGAAGGACTTCGTTCCACCTTCTGAAATCTGAATATGGAGATAACAACCAAAGACGCACACGCAAACACACACACACACACACACACACACACACACACACACACACACACACACACACACACACACACACACACACACACACACACACACACACACACACACACACACACACGCCGAGATGCTCACAGCAGACACCGCTGTTTTTTTTGCACCGTGGAGGGAAGGACGGGGTAAGCCCAGACTGATATGAGGGTGCTCTGGCCTAGAGCCCTGGTTGAGATGTCGAGCAGCTTGCGAGCTGACTTTCGGAGGCAGACATGCTTGCCGGAGTGGCAGGGGGTGAGGATGGTCGGGGCGCGGAGTCAGGGAGAGATGAATAGTTTAATAGTGTGTTGAGAGTGAAAGAAAAAAAATCAAAGCACGAACGCAAACCCCTTAGAAGGAAAGCCCTGTGTCTGTGTCGCCAAATTGTGCAACCAGAATGTGTGCTGATAAGAAAAATAACTGGACCTTCTCAAATGGGCCAAAATGTCAACTCACAGTGAGGCAGGATTCTCACCAGAGCAAGAAGCTGTGAAGGTGCTACTTGCCCCACAACCACCAAAGGTAAAGCTTAATATGAGAGGCTAAAATAAGGAAAGCCGGAGCTTGGAGGAAAAAGAAATAATCCTTTATTGCAAATTCCATGCATGCAGCTTGAGGGATGAAAGGGTAGGGGAAAATATTCTTGGATCAACTAAAGTCAATAAAATTGGCCGGTAGGACAGAGACAACCCCACTCTACAAATTTGAAAGATTGGCATCAACGATCCACAAATATCTGACTGGAGACAGTAGAATAAATTAAAATTTGGGCCAGACAGCAAGTGACAAGAGAGAGAGGAACGATGGGAGCTGGGTGCTCATCGGGGGATGAAGAGAAGGATGAAGGGGACTTGACTGCAGTGGCATGGGGGAGAGGCTATGCAACGAAGCCGAAGGTTGATTAGCACCAGAGGTCCAGAAATGGAGACCAAATATAACAAAAATAAATGATGCAGACCTGAAGGAAATCAATATTTTGTGCTGTAGCACTGAGCATTCAAGAAAACGTAACAGGCAACCAATGCTGTAAGAAGAACAAATCAGGCCCTACAGACAGAGACAAAGCACCACCATGGAAGTGTAGACTAATGACACAGATAGAACAATTGAGAAAGGAAACAGGACAAATGCAGCAATTCAGAAGAAGGAAACCCGAAGCCCGAATCTAAAGAAGATAATCCAAAAAATAAAAAACAAATATAAAATTGACTGCAGAAGTCCATTAAATAAATTTACAAGCCTGCCATGCTCACAGAAGCCCCTCCCACAAGGTTCAAATTCCATTCAAATGTAGCGATCCATTGAGGGTTTCAGTAGAATGGGCCTGTCTATGATGCTTTGGACCCTGCACCGGCCCACGTCATTGCCTGTTAAGTTGTTTTTATATTTCTTTGTACAAGATGATGATTTGTACTACTGGATACCACCGGGTGGTGCTATACGATTCACATTTACATAGAGAGAATTGGGGTATTCCACTCCCCCCCCCCCTCCTTCACCCTGAACCTCTCCCCCAGATATGCCACCAAGATAGAACCATACTTGAGGTAGTCTTAGGCAACGTGCAAAATTTGGTTTCATTTGGTTCACTCTTGTTTTAGTTTTTGAAGCATATATAAACAAGTATATAAATATACAAATTCATTTTGGCCGGTAGGACAGAGACAACCCCACTCTACAAATTTGAAGGAGTGGCATCAACGATCCACAAATATCTGACTGGAGACAAAAGTAGAAATTAAAATTAGGGCCAGACAGCAAGTGACAAGAGAGAGAAGCAAGAATGCAAACAAAGCAAGAACGCAAACCCCTTAGAAGCAAAGCCCTGTGTCTGTATCGCCAAATTGTGCAACCAGAATGTGTGCTGATAAGAAAAATAACTGGGCCTTCTCAAATGGGCCAAAAAGCATGCTTGTCATATGTGGCATGGGGAACGCGTGCTTCTGGATGAAGGAAGAATAAAATGATTACAACAATGATTCTTGTATAAAATTCATTCGATTCAGTTCTCATTGAGCATTTTATCTGTAAATGCGTTAATGTGTGCAGTAAATGTTTGGAAACTTTCCAAGAATGGTGAAAGTGCGGAATTTATGAAAGTGAAATACGAGTGGGAAACACCGAGCAAAATATTCTGGATGTCGTGAAAAAGTGAAAATGTCATTCAAGTCACTTTCCAAAAGCCGCTCAGAGCGTGTTTCGCAATGTACAATCATTTTTCAATTGCGGAAGTATTGTTTGATCATCCCCTGGCGTTGTGCTGCGATAATCATCATCTTCGTGACCAATTTCCATGAAGAGCGCCTTTTGGAAACTCAAAGCAAGTGTGCAACCATCCTCAAATTAAGGGTGTCCTTAAGGCTTAAGGGGAAACTCGAGGAAATATTTAAGTAAATCCTCAAATCTTTCCTTAAGGATGATTTATGCAACCGGGCCTTAGACCTCGAGTCCGAAACCACCATTTAGGTTTTTCTCCCTTTATTTCTGCCAATATCCGAGCAGTATCTAGGATCTACTGAGATTTTCAGAATTTAATTTTGCATCAATAGTAGGAATATAACGCTTGCAGGGTTGACATAATTTTTTGACCTTGGCCTAATATTTACGGTCATGACACAATTATTGTCGTTTTAACATTTTTCACTGAAACTCGACTAAGGCGCGTCTGATCAGAACCAAATTGCCCTCGCTAGATGTCCTAGAGCAAGGTGCATTTACCCTTCATTTACATCATACCCCTCTGGGTTAAAGGTCAAGGTCAAATGGCGGTCTGAAAAAAAAAAATGTTTTTTTTTGTCATTGCTCAATTATTCCAAAGTGGAATTTTAAAGACCACTTGGCATTCCAATATGCTCTTGCATCATAATAGCGTACCTACATTGAAGTTGTGCACCTGATATTTGTTTCATGTCCTTGACCTACCTTTTCCGGATTGTGACCTAATTAACAAAAAACACCTTTTTGATCATAACTTGAATAATTTTCCTCCCATCTTCATGACGTTGATTTTTTTTTGGATATATTGGAGATGGGGACACATTTCCTTCATCTAGACCCTATCCCAAAATGTTGAAGGTCAAGGTCATATGGCGGTCCGAACATAATGTGCCATAATTGCATCATGAGCCAAGGGTAAGTCGCGAACGCCAAGGGTATGCGGGGGGGAGGGGGGGGGGAGCATTACGCTTGGCAACTACTTTGTGATCGCTAGTTCTCTTAAAGTAATTACCTGTGCCAACAAAGGTGGGTGGAGGTTATGTTTTCAATCCTGTCTGTCTGTCTGTCTGTCCGTCTGTCCGTGAACAGGATATCTCAAAGAGTTGGCGCCGGATTTGGCCAAAACTTGGTGGACAGGTTGCGTGTGTGCCAAGGACTAATTGATCTGATTCTGGTGAAGATCCGAATCCAGATCCGGATACAAGGATTTTTGAAGTGATTCGTCACCATTCAAATATGGAACCAAAACGATATACAGCACAATATTTCAAAAGTTGTGGACGAGTTATGACAAAATTAGGTGGATGAATTGGTTAGATGACAACAACAAACCGATTCAATTCTGGTTCATGTCCGGATCCATATCTGACATATCAGTGGGATACAACATGTATAACGAGAGGTATATAGGTACATGAGCTCTACCAAATGCCATGCTTTACTAATGCTTTGTTAGAGTATACTCATCTATTATAACTTTTGAACATTGGACGTATCGCGTCATAAATAAAGTGAAATATGGGTTTTGTTTTGTTTGTCAATGCTGATGGGACTATAGAGGCCAGACTTCAACCTAGTTAACACACCTGGAGCCTGAATATGACATCCTTATGGAACACAGGAAAGACTATTTGGCTGAACATTGTCAAAAGTGAAATTCGCTCTCACCTGCCCTCGCTGTATTGGCAACACCCCAGCACTCTGCTATTTGCTCCTCCGCACAACCAAACAGCAACATTGGAAACCGTCAGCACTTTCACCGCCCGGAATTATTATTTTATAATATCCAGTCTTTCGTGCCTTACCTGGACCGCTTCTCTGGATTCACACTCGTTTCATCCTCGATCACCCATATAAAAGATACACGGTCGGACGGTCCATTTCTCCAAAAAGCATTTTCAGCATTTGAGTCCGTTTGTTTGTTTGTCCGTTTGTTTGTTTGTCTGTTTGTTTGTCTATTTGTCCGCATAGAATAAATATGATTTTCTCTGCAACCGTTGGTCCGATTGACAGGAAATTTTCACCATAGGTGCAACTCCACCTGTATATATATTTTAATGATAGTTATGACGTCATAGGTCACGTGGTTCGGCCGCCATCTTGGGAAAACCGAAAAACTTTGCACCTCTATATCTCCGAAAGTGCTGAATAGAAAAAATTGAGACATGGCTCGTTGTAAATAACTCTCCATGGGGAATAACATATGTTAATGGTGATGTCATAGGTGCCTCCATTATGACGTCATAATTCGACAAATACAAAACTTCATCCGATCAAGATGAAATTTATTGAGCATAATATAGGAATAAATTAGTTTAGAAAAAAATAATCATGACGTCATCGGTCACGTGGTTCGGCCGCCATATTTGTTTTAACACAAAAGCCTTAAAAACCACTGAAAATACATCCTGGTGAGGGTTTGCAATCTCTGATTGCTCTTTCTTGTTATTATTATGTTGTGGCGGACACGAAAGCTCACTGGCGTGATGGCATCATTCCGCGCACCAAGTGGGCGGCGGCCACGCCCGAGGGGTAGGCGTGGCCTCGGGATATACACCGGGCACGCAGCCCGGAGCGCTCTAGTGCTACAGTGGAGCTCTTGCAAGAAAGACTCTTTTAACTTACCGCGTTGTCCGCTTCCTCCTTGCTAAACAAGTAGCGCGCGTAGCACCGCGCTTCATTGGTGACCCTCCGACGTTCTGGTCAGCTGACGCTGACCACCCGAACACGCCACAGCAATGGCAACCAACGCGGTCACAATCAAACTCCCCGAGTTCTGGGAGGCTCAAGCTGAAGTTTGGTTCCTGCAGGCAGAAGCCCAGTTCCGACTTCGAGGCATCACGGTGGACGAGACCATGTACTGCCACGTGGTCGCCTCCCTCGGGCCCAGCACGGCCGCCCGCATCGTGTCGGTCCTGAGGAACCCACCGGCCGACGGCAGGTACGAGGCGATCAAGCGTCTCCTCCTCGCCACGTTCGGCCTCACGGTGGACGCACGGGCCGACCGCCTCCTGAACCTCCCCGAGCTCGGTGACACGCGACCGTCGGTCCGCATGGACCATATGCTGTCGCTGATGGGCGAAGAAACCCCGAATGCTCTATTCCGGGCGTTATTTCGACGCCAGCTGCCGGCACGAGTATGCCTCGCGTTGGCCGGTTCTGCGACGACGGAACCCCAAGCTCTCGCTGCCGAGGCCGACAAGTTCTTCGCTGCTTTGGACATGCAGGCGAGTTTTGGCTCGGCCGTCACGCATCCCGAGGCTGATGCACACCTCGTGGCTGATGCTGATGCACACCTCGCGGCCGCCGCCATGCCCCGCCCACCACCACCGCCGCGGAGAAAACCGCGGCCTCCACCGCCAACCTGGTGTTTTTTCCATGCCCAGTTCGGCCACGAGGCTCGGCAGTGTCGCCCGCCATGCTCATTCGGCAGGTCGGGAAACGCCCGGGCCGGCCCTCGGTAGTGGCACTGAGCGCCGGCCGTTCAAACAGCCTACTGTTCATAACGGACACCTTATCCGGGCGCCGTTACCTGTGTGACACGGGAGCGCAGGTGAGTGTCGTTCCCGCCGGTACGTCCGACAAGCAAACCGCGGGCCGGGGCCCCGCACTGCTTGCTGCCAACGGTACGTCCATACGCACATAAGGAAAACGCTGCCTCTCTCTGCGGTTCGGAGGGCAGGTTTTCCGGTGGTCGTTCGTCACTGCCGACGTGCCCATGGCACTGCTCGGCGCGGACTTCCTGTGCGCTAATGGGCTGTTGGTGGACGTAAAGCACAGAAGGCTCGTCCAGGCCGAGACGTTCAGCTCGCTCGCTTGCGCGCTGCCCAGCTCGTTGAGCAGCTCACGGAGCGGCTCATCGAGCGGCTCGCCGAGCGGCTTGCTGAGCGGTTCGGTTCCGGCCAGGTTGATCTGTACGCTTCTGGCAGCGGACGAATTCACCCGCCTCCTCCCCGGCCCTCACGCGGCCCACCTTCTCGGCGGGGGCCATCAAGCACGGGGTGGAACACCACATCCCCACCGCCAGGCCACCGGTCTATGCCCGGGCACGCCGCCTCGAGCCGACGAAGCTCGCGGTAGCTAAAGCGGAGTTCGCTACGCTGGAGCGGCTCGGCATCGTGCGGCGCTCCGAGAGTGCTTGGGCGTCGCTGCTCCACATCGTGCCAAAGCCCAGCGGGGGATGGCGACCGTGCGGGGACTACCGGTGCCTCAACGACGCCACCACCCCCGACCGCTACCCCGTCCCCCACATCCAGGACTTCTCCGCCCGGTTGGCCGGCATGTCCTTCTTTTCAAAGGTGGACCTCATACGTGGTTACCATTAGGTCCCCGTCAGGCCGGAGGACATCCCGAAGATGGCGGTCATCACGCCATTCGGACTTTTCAAATTTCTTCGGATGCCCTTCGGGTTGAAGAATGTGGCTCAGGCGTTCCAGCGACTAATGGACAGCGTCTTGCGCGACTTGGATTTCGTGTACGTCTACCTGGACGACATCCTCGTCGCCAGCGCGTCCCGCGAAGAGCACCTCCACCATCTCCGCACGCTCTTCGAACGCCTGGGCCAGCATGGCCTCATCGTGAACCCCGCCAAGTGCCGGTTCGGCGTCGCCGAAATCGACTTTTTGGGGCACCGCGTCACCAGGCACGGGGCCATCCCCTACCGGCCAAGGTGGAGGCGGTGAAGGGGTTTCCGTGCCCCCGCACGATCAAGGGGCTCCAGGAGTTCCTGGGCATGGTAAACTTTTACCATCGTTTCCTGCCCCGCATCGCCCAGCTCCTGCGCCCCCTGCACGAGGCCCTCCGAGGGAAGCCGGGCAAAGGTGACGTTACCTGGACCGAGCAGATGGACGCGGCGTTCGTCGGTGCTAAGCTCGCCTTGGCCAACGCCACCATGTCGCGCACCCGGCGCCCGATGCACCGATCGCCCTCACCACCGACGCCTCGGACTACGTGGTGGGCGCGGTGCACGAGCAATGGGTGCGTGGTGCTTGGCAATCACTGGCATTCTTCAGCCGGCAGCTTCGCCCGCCCGAACGCCGTTATAGTACCTTCGACCGCGAGTTGCTCGGGCTCCACCTGGCGGTCAGGCACTTCTGCCATCTGCTCGAGGGCCGTGCGTTCACGGCCTTCGTCGACCACAAGCCACTGGTCTTCGTGATGGGCAAGGTCACCGAGCCGTGGTCGGCCCGGCAGCAGCATCACCTCTCGACCGTGTCTGAATATACGACGGACATCCGGCACGACGCGGGGAAGGACAACCCGGTGGCGGATTGCCTTTCCCGGTCCGTCGCCCACGCAGTCCACCTCGGCATCGACTATGCCCGGATGGCGGCGGACCAGGCCGCCGACCCCGACGTCCAGGCCTTGCGGACCGCCATCACGGGCCTCCGCGTCACCGAGGTGCCGTTCGACGGCGCGGGCATGGCCCTCTGGTGCGACGTCTCCCTCGGGCGGGCTCGCCCCATCGTGCTCGCGGGCTTGCAGTGCCAGGTTTTTGACGCCATCCACGGCCTGTCCCACCCGGGCACGAGGGCCTCCCAGAGGTTGGTCGCCGACAAGTTTGTCTGGCATGGCCTCCGGAAGGCCGTCCGCGGCTGGATCAGGACGTGCCTCGCGTGCCAGCGCGCGAAGGTGCACCGACACACCCAGGCCCCATTGGCCCCGTTTACGGTGCCGGAGCGTAGGTTCGACCACGTTCACGTGGACCTGGTGGGACCTCTGCCCCCCTCGCGGGGTTTCACCCATGTCCTGACAATGGTGGACCGCACCACCCGGTGGCCGGAGGCCGTGCCTTTGGCGGCGACGACGGCGGCGGACGTCGCGCAGGCGTTCATCGCCACCTGGGTCGCCCGGTTCGGCGCCCCCTCGGACATCTCGTCCGACCGCGGCCCCCAGTTCACCTCGGAGCACTGGGGGGTGGTCGTGCGGGTGCTCGGGGTCCAGCTGCACCGAACCACGGCCTACCACCCCCAGGCCAACGGCCTGTGCGAGCAGTTCTACTGCTCGTTGAAGGCCGCGCTCCGAGCCACCCTCAGCGATGGCGGCTGGGTCGACAAGCTCCCCTGGGTCCTGCTGGGCCTCCGGACGGCGCCCAAGGAGGACCTGCGCGTATCCGCGGTGGAGTTGGTCTTCGGACAACCGCTGCGGGTGCCGGGCGAGTTCCTCCCCGACCCCACGGCACCATGGTCCGCTGCGCAGGAGCGCTCCGCGCTGCAGGAGATCGCCCGGAGGTTCGCCCCGGTGCCGACGGCGCACCACGGGCACCCACCTATGCACGTCGCCCCGGAGCTTCGCACCGCGGAGTACGTCTTCGTCCGGCACGACGCCCACCGGACACCACTGAGGCCCCCGTACGACGGGCCTTTCCAACGGCTGGAGACCGGGGTGAAACATTTCACCTTGGACATAGGCGGTACTCCCGACCGCGTCTCAGTGGATCGCCTCAAACCGGCCCACCTCGACGTGGACCATCCACCGCCGGTGGCTCGGCCCCCGCGTCGAGGCCGCCCCCCTGCGGGCGGACCCCTGGCACCGCCCAGCCCCGCCGGCACGCTGCCCCCCCGTCCGGCACCCATCCCGGGTGCAGCCGGAGGCATCCCGGCTGGCATCCCTGCACCCCGGACGCCGCCAGTCGCCAGAGGGCGCTTCGGCCGGGTCATCCGTTTGCCCCGCAAACTGGCCATCCAGGTGCGCGGGAATTCTGGGGGGGCGCATGTGGCGGACACGAAAGCTCACTGGCGTGATGGCATCATTCCGCGCACCAAGTGGGCGGCGGCCACGCCCGAGGGGTAGGCGTGGCCTCGGGATATACACCGGGCACGCAGCCCGGAGCGCTCTCGTGCTACAGTGGAGCTCTTGCAATAAAGACTCTTTTAACTTACCGCGTTGTCCGCTTCCTCCTTGCTAAACAAGTAGCGCGCGCAGCACCGCGCTTCAATGTAAAGAGAAAGACCAGTAAGGCATAATAAAAGTGGAAAGAGCAAAACCTCTTAAAGTGTCTATATTAATGTTTCACCATTTTTGGACTTTACTCTGGGACGTTTTACCATGACATATTCAAGTGACCCTTTGCTCCATTTCGCTTATGGTTGTTATAAATCGAGTGACATACTCCAAAATGGCGTTTTTGATCCAGAATGCAATGCCTGTACCGATGTCGGACATTCTTCTCGCTGTGCTTGCAGGTGTATGCAGGTGCGTGCGTTTCGAGATTGTCGCCATCTTTGTGAAGATCTTCACGAATATATACCTGATCGAGATGGATTTGAAACTAAAGGGGAATGAGGTTTTGCATTTTGCTGTACCTGCACGCGATTGTAGCGGCTACCGCTGGGTTTACACAATCGCCTTGCACCTACCAAGGACGCGGAGCGATCACCATGCCGGGCTCGTCCAGGACGCCCGGGCAGGCCCGCTCTCAACTTGCCAGGCCTCGTCCAGGACGCCCGGGCATGCCCGCCCTTGACTTGCCAGGCCGCGTCCAGGACGCCCGGCCACGCCCCCTCTCGCCTTTCCCGGGCAAACGCTCCGGGATAATGTGTATATATATTGCTGCCCGATAAACGGGCTTTTCAGAGTACCTGACTCGTGTCTGAATACATTGTTTCACATACGTGTTTCACATTGGTGACCTACCGACATGGACACGTCAGTTGCCCTCAAACTGCCTACCTTCTGGGAGGCTCACGTGGCGGTTTGGTTCACCCAGGCGGACTCCCTGTTCGCCCTGCGAGGCATCACGGCCGACGACACCCGCTTCCACCATGTGGTAGCAGCGCTCGGCTCAGCCACAGCGGCCCGCGCCCTGAGCCTCCTCGAGAGCCCGCCAGCCGCTGACAAATACGGCGCGATTAAAAAGCTCCTCCTCGACGCTTTCACCCTCTCATCGGTGGAACGCGCACGGCGCCTGCTCGACCTGCCCGAGCTCGGCGACACGCGCCCGTCCGAGCGAATGGACTACATGCTTTCGCTGCTCGGCAAGCACTCTCCGACATTCCTGTTCCGGGAGCTGTTCCTCCGTCAGCTGCCTAGCCCGGTACGCCTCGCCCTGGCGAGCACGACGATCACGGATCCCCGCGCCCTTGCCAGGGAAGCCGACAAGATCTCCGCGGCAGGCCAACGCATTGCAGCAGCGACCTGGGGCCCACCGCCGTCCGATGCAACGCCCATGGCGCCCGAGCACCCGGCACGGTCGACGACCAAACTGCCGACGCAATTGGCGGCCGCTACGCCGAGCCGACCACCTCCAGCACGACGACCGGGGCCTCCACCTGACCAAGCGTGGTGTTACTATCATGCCAGGTTCGGACAGAAGGCCCGGACATGCCGACCCCCGTGCACCTTCGGCAGGCCGGGAAACGGCCGGGCCGGCGTTCATTACCAGCCATGAGCGCCGGCCACACGGGCATCTTACTTTTCATCACGGACAAAGCGTCCGGACGGCGCTTCCTGTGCGACACCGGCGCCCAACTGAGCGTCATACCCGCCTCCGATCAGGACAGGCAGTCCGCGGTTTGCGGCCCCTCCTTGGTTGCAGCCAACGGATCGGCCATCCGCACCTTCGGGCCGCGCAACGTCACCCTCTGCTTCGGCGGCCAACGCTTTACTTGGACTTTTGTAACCGCAAGCGTGCCCATGGCTCTGCTAGGCGCCGACTTCCTCTGCACACACGGACTGCTGGTAGACGTCCAACGGCGTCGCCTCATCAACGCCGAGACCTTCAGCTCCCTGGTATGCACGTTGAGCAGCTCCGCTCCGACCGAGCTGGCATGCGCCCTCCCGGCGGCGAACGAGTTTACTCGCCTGCTCACGGAGTTCCCGGCCCTCACGCGGCCGACGTTTTCGGCCGTCGCAGTACGACATGGGATCGAGCACCACATACCAACCACGGGCCCACCGGTCTACGCCAGAGCCCGCCGCCTCGACCCAGCCAAGCTCGCCGTGGCCAAAGCCGAGTTCGATGCTTTGGAACACCTCGGCATCGTGCGGCACTCCGATAGCGCGTGGGCTTCGCCACTACACATCGTCCCAAAACCAGGCGGCGGCTGGCGCCCATGTGGCGACTACCGCCGCCTTAACGACGCTACCACCCCCGACAGGTATCCGATCCAGCACATCCAAGACTTCTCCGCCCGTCTGGCAGGACGGGTCATTTTTTCAAAAATCGATCTAATACGGGGATATCACCAGGTACCTGTCAGGGCGGCCGACGTCCCTAAAACGGCCATCATCACGCCGTTCGGCTTGTTCGAATTCCTGCGGATGCCGTTTGGCCTCAAGAACGCGGCTCAGGCGTTCCAGCGCTTGATGGACGGCGTGCTGCGTGACCTGCCGTTCCTCTTCGTTTACCTGGACGACATCCTCGTCGCCAGCACGTCCCGGGCCGAGCACCTCCTCCACCTCCGAACACTGTTCGGGCGCCTCAGCGAGCACGGCCTCATCGTCAACCCGGCCAAATGCCACTTCGGCACGACGGGCGTTTATTTTTTGGGCCACCACATCACCAAAACGGGGCCGTGCCGCTGCCAACCAAGGTCGAGGCCATCACCACGTTTCCGCGTCCCCGCTCTATAAAGGCCCTGCAGGAATTCCTGGGAATGGTGAATTTCTATCACCGCTTCGTGCCCCGCGCTGCTCAACTCATGCGGCCCCTCTACGAAGCCCTCCGGGGCAAGCCGGCCAAGCACGACATCGTCTGGTCCGCAGCAATGGACACGGCCTTCAAAAGCTCAAAGCAGGCCCTCGCCGACGCAACACTGCTCGCTCACCCGGTGCTCAACGCTCCCATCGCCCTCACCACGGATGCCTCCGACTACGTGGTGGGCGCCGTACATGAGCAATGGGTGAACGGGGTTTGGCAGCCACTCGCTTTTTTCAGCCGGCAGCTCTGGCCGAACGAGCTCAAATATAGCACGTTTGACCGTGAGCTCCTCGGTCTACACCTGGCCGTTCGCCATTTCCGCCACCTCCTGGAGGGCCGACCCTTCACGGCGTTCGTCGACCACAAGCCGTTGGTTTACGCAATGGCCAAGGTCACGGAGCCGTGGTCGGCCCGCCAACAGCGCCACCTCTCCGCCGTGTCGGAGTTTACCACGGACATCCGGCACGTCGCCGGCAAAGACAACGCCGTGGCCGACTGTCTTTCTCGGGCCAGCGCGAACGCGGTCCACCTCGGCGTGGACTTCGCGCTTATGGCGGCGGACCAAACCACCGACACCACGGTGCAAGCCCTCCGGGTGGCGGACACGGGCCTCCGCCTGGCCGACATCCCCTTCGCGGACACTGTCCTGCTCTGCGACGTCTCCCAAGGCCAGCCTCACCCCATCGTGCCCGCTACCTGGCAACGCCGCATCTTCGCCTCCCTCCACGGCCTTTCCCACCCGGGCCGGAAAGCTTCCCAGAAGCTGGTGTCGGCGCGATTCGTCTGGCACGGCCTTCGACGGAACGTCCGCGATTGGACCAGCACCTGCACAGCCTGCCAACAGGCCAAGGTCCACCGACACACCCTGGCCCCGCTGGCACCTTTCACCGTGCCCGAACGACGTTTCGACCACGTCAACGTGGACCTGGTGGGCCCCCTCCCCCTATCACGGGGTTTCACACACCTGCTCACCATGGTGGACAGGACCACCAGGTGGCCGGAGGCCGTTCCCCTCGCCTCCACCACCACCGCCGACGTGGCGCAGGCTTTCATCGCCACCTGGGTCGCCCGCTTCGGCGCACCGGCGGACATCTCGTCGGACCGCGGACCGCAGTTCACCTCCGAGCTGTGGGGCGCGGTCGCCCGCAACCTGGGGGTCAAGCTCCACCGTACTACGGCCTACCACCCCCAAGCCAACGGGTTGTGCGAGCGATTCCACCGCTCCATGAAGGCCGCGCTCATGGCCGGCCTTCAGGATGGCGGTTGGGCCGACCGGCTGCCGTGGGTCCTTTTGGGCCTCCGCACGGCCCCCAAGGAGGACCTCCGGGCATCCACCGCCGAGCTGGTCTACGGTCAGGCGCTACGCGTCCCGGGCGAATTCGTGCCCGACGCTACCAGTCCCTGGTCCGCAGCTCACCAGCGCTCGGACCTCCAGGAGGCCGCCCGACGGTTTGCCCCCGTGCCAACGTCCCACCACGGTGACCCCCAGTCCTACGTCCCCCCAGCGCTTCGCACAGCGGAGTACGTTTTTGTGCATCATGACGCACATCGGGGGCCACTCCGGCCGCCGTACGACGGGCCATTCCGGGTCCTGCGACGGGACGACAAGTCGTTCGTCATCGACATCGGCGGCAGGTCGGACCGGATTGCGGTGGACCGCCTCAAGCCGGCGCACGTGGACATCGACCAACCGCCACGGTTGGCCCTTCCGCCGCGGCGAGGCCGCCCCCCGTCCACGGTGCCCCCCACTCGACCGCCCACCACCACACCGGACCCCCCCCCCCCCCCACGACCCGCCAGGGGTCGCTTCGGCCGGGTCATCAGGACCCCCCTTAAATTGACCCTGCCGGTGCAAGTCGATTCTGCGGGGACGTGTGTAGCGGCTACCGCTGGGTTTACACAATCGCCTTGCACCTACCAAGGACGCGGAGCGATCACCATGCCGGGCTCGTCCAGGACGCCCGGGCAGGCCCGCTCTCAACTTGCCAGGCCTCGTCCGGGACGCCCGGGCATGCCCGGCCATGCCCGCTCTCGACTTGCCAGGCCGCCCGGGCATGCCCGGGCATGCCCGCCCTCGACATGCCAGGCCGCGTCCAGGACGCCCGGCCACGCCGCCTCTCGCCTTTCCCGGGCAAACGCTCCGGGATAATGTGTATATATATTGCTGCCCGATAAACGGGCTTTTCAGAGTACCCGAGTTGTTTTGTGACAATAAAGAAACTCGGACGAATTCCAGCTTTTTGTCGCGTCCATTCTTCCGATTACGTGGGAGCACAGCTCCTACACGATCTTGATTGAAACCGGACGGAGGAAACCTGCGCACATACCTGTTTGACCTTTCACTCGCCCTGAGGTGTCCCGTCTTTTGGCATTCCCATCTCACCTGAACACATGGCTCGTGATGCTTGGATCGGGATCGTCGGTTCAATCCCGTAGTCTGCTTCGTCCATTGTCTGATAGCGTAGTTGTAATGCAGGTAAAAGTACAATGTTGTCTGCTAATGGCCTGTAATCTGTATGTGGTACAATAACAAGAACGTGTCCGTCCTTAAGCCTTATATCACTGTAATAAATAAATAATAAATAATCTCGGCCGATCTACAAATTGTCTTCCTGGTGTCTCGCAGTTGGTGGATGTTGAAGATCCATGGTGTTCTTCGCGGAGTAGGTGAGCTATCGCCGCTCGCCGGCACCCTGAACAAATTACAAACTCCTCCTCGAACCTACAGGGGGCGTGGCATCAGCAGCGCAGCCACGCCCCCAGCCACTGATGCTATGCGAGTTCCGACGTGATTTCGTCTCCGAGTTCGAAGTTTGTACCTGATTCGGTGAGAACAGTTCGGGCCGCACCTTCGACTTCCGGCACAGCTCGGCCGACATGGTGTGCGGCTTCGGTGAGTTACCTGCTTACGTACACATAGGTCTCCACCTTTGTCCGTGCATGCCACTCGCAGCCTTGAGGTGCATCAGACAGAAGAAGAAGAAATACTGCAGCGATCATCCGAAATGTATTTTCTCCAATTATTTGTTCGTCCATTCCTAACACGTCATTTAATGCAATCCTTAAAAAAAGTAAAATAGAACGTTCAGAATCCAGTTGATCTTTTTGGCGCCAATTTTACAGAACGCAATTGCCAAGACCACACAAGGACAATCAGGATTTATTCCAAAAAAATATTCCCCAGCAAAGTAGTACAAATATAATCCAACCTTATAACACAAAACAAACCGATAACACAATGTGCAATTGTGCGACAATTAAAATGAGGACAGAGCCAGGTTGTAAAACCAAATTATTTTATTGGACACTCCATATGGATATAAGAAGCAAAAATCAACAGGGAAGACTCTCATAAGTGTTGGGAAAGCAAGCAGAAGAGTGGATGCAGTGGACCAGCAGTGTTAAAATTAATGTGTTATCACTGATTTAAAATATCACTGGATCACAGGTTTGCTGAAAAAACTGAAGCCACGGGCCACCATCTTGGTACTCCCCACAACATGAAAAAGCCCTATTAAAATAAAAACTTAATTTCTTTTAAAACCTGCTCTTGGTACTCACAACATGAAAAAGTCCTATAAAAATAAAAACTGTTTATATAAGAACCTGCTATATAAAAATAGGTGAAAAATATAAAAAATCTGTGATGGTTTGTCCACGTTGTTTACAATGGAACTTTTGGTGAGTAGGGAGTCCCAATATGGCGGCCTCGTGGCCTCATCAGACTATAGCCACAAAGAATCACATAAGCCTGTGTGTTTACCTGTCTTACCCCCTATTTTAAGATTATAACCCCCAACCATCCACGTCCCCACACACACTTCCGAACATCACTATGTAACCCTGTGAAGCCGTTTGGGCCTGGTGTTAGGAGCATGGGCGGACTGGCCATAGGGCATTGCCCGGTGGGCTGGGACCGCTGGGTAAAAAATGGGCCGCTGGGCTGGATTAAAAAACTGCTGAAAATTTTTTTGTCACAGAAAACTTCTGGCTCTGCCTCCATCCCCGGGGATTCCCCGCTAAATATCAAAAGTTCAAAAGGTCGCCCCTGACGCCTCATTATAATATTACTAGCAACAATACCCACCCGCCCAGTAACACGTACCAGAGAAAACAAATCGTTTGCGCAATGGGCTCTCCAATATTCGATGTGTTCACGGTTTGAATTACGTAACGTAACGTTTGTGACGATGTTTGTGACTTTTGTGTTCATGGTAGTTTGATGTGACGGTGTGAACGTAATTTCGTCATGTTTTTCGTTTTTATTTTCGTAATCGTTTAATGAACGTTTAATGAGCGTAAGAATAATGTTTAATGATCATTAGATGAATGAATGAATGTTATGAATAATGCCATGGCGTCGCGTTGGCAGCAGTGACAATATAAAAATGTTTGCCAAGAACTTCACAGAGAGAAAAGGAACTTTTATCAGCAATGTCACGTATCCTGAAGTTCTAAGCTGAAGAAGAGGTACCGTACAAAATCAGTCAATTTTTTTTCCTAAAGAAAAGCGTACAGTTGATATCACTAATCACGATGGAATAATATTTACCGATATGAACAGTGATGTGGTTTTTTTTATTGAAATTCTAAAAATACTATTTACATTTTGATGATTTGCGTGTGATATTTAACGGATGTTAAAATAAATCGCTCCTCCTAATTGAAACCCCGCCCTTAGGGCGGGTACCGTTGCTCGTCATATATAATGGCGACTCAACAATTTTTACCACTTTGCTTTGAAGAACGGGAATGAAGGGGGAGGGGCATGTTAATGTGTCTGGTTGAAGGCTGTGGGCTGTGAGGTGAGGGGGTTTTAAGCCAGAGTTTAGTCTTACAGCCACCATGTTGGTGCTCACTGTCACTGTGATGCGAAGCGAAAGACGCCTCAGAGCTGTTACATTCACAATCGCTATGTCGTATGTACTCCCGATACGTGTTTCCTTCATTGTAAAAACTACCAAATCAACAGTAAAAAGGATTTTGAGCCGATAGGCCAAGTAAGTTAAGATAGGTCTACTGACTACTGATCTAGTATTGATAACAATGTCGCGAACTGACTTACGATGCTAATGTTTTTTTAATTGCAGCATCTGCATCTGTAACCAACAATGGATAAAGCAAACCAGAAGAGCAGAAAAGGAGATGCTGAGAAGGAAAGTGATCGAAAGAAAAAGGAACTGTCAGATAGTGCTTCAAAGTGCAGAAACCTTTTGGATCTGTTCAAGAGTACTAATACTGGGCCTGGTGAAGTCAGTGAACATGGGGATAAGGATACTAAATCGGTAGCTGGACCATCAGCAGCTGAATTGGTAGATGATCAATTGGCAGCTGAATCAGTAGATGACCAATTGGCAGCTGAATCGGCAGAATTGGTGCAAATTGGTGAACACGAACAGGTGCGGTCAGCTGAGAGAGATGTACCTGCTGCAGCGACTACACTTGCAGAGAAGGGATACCCCTCGATTAACTACTTTAAGAAACCATGTAGAGATGAAGATTGTTTGCTGTTTTGGAATTACCACCCTAATCAAAAAACTGACAATGGAGTGGTCAAGAGGTGTTACATGCGAAAAGATGGTACAAACAGATGGTGGTTGTCATACAACAAGGACAATCATTCTCTTCACTGTTCAGTGTGCTTGGCGTTTTCCAGCACCTCAGACTGGTCCACGTTCATCGAGGGAATGACTGACTGGTAACATGTGCATACACGTGTTGAAGAACAGGAACGCTCTTCTTTTCATTTGAGATACTCTACAGCATACCTGGTAGATCGACAACAGTCCAGCGTTTCTCACCTGCTCACACGTAGCCATCATGATGAGGTAAGGAGGACACGACAAGTGATGGAAAGAGTTGTGGATGTGGTCAAACTCATTGGTAAGAGGGGACTGAGCTCCAGAGGAAGTAATGAAGAAGCAGCATACACACTTGTCAATGAGGAGATCGACCATGGTACATTTCTGGAAGTTGTAAAACTACTTCGGAAGTATGATTCCTGCACAGCCGATCTTCTCTCTCACGTTGTCCAGAACAGCAAGAAGCAACATGAGAAGGCAAAGAGTTCACGAGGTCGAGGCTTCTTGGTAACTTTGCTGTCTAAAACTACAGTGAATTGTTATCACAGTTATCTGGGATAAGATACGTCAGTGGATTTCTGAAGAAGTAACAGACATGTTTGCTGTGGAAATTGATACCACTCAAAACATCTCAACACAAGACCAGTGCTCTGTTGTTCTTAGATATGTTGATAGCACTGGCACTATCCAAGAATGATTAGTGAGTGTGGTGAAATGTGAGGAATCTACTGGCGAAGCTTTTGTGCAACTTGTTTCTGAAGTCTTGCTAGGACTGAATCTTGGCCTCAAGAACTGTGTTGGAAACTCAACTGATGGTGCAGCAAACATGCAGGGGCACTACAAAGGCTTCAGTACTCTGCTATCAAAGGAAGCTCCAATGCAGATCCATGTTTGGTGCCATGCACATGTGTTAAATCTCGTTGTGACCGAAGCTACAAGTGTTGTGGTGACTAGTGCATCACTGTTCTCACTACTGAATGACATTGCAGTATTCTTTCGGGAATCTTATCAGCGAATGAACATCTGGAGTCGACACTCCACTACTGTGAAACGAATGGGAACTATCGGAGAAACTAGATGGTGGTCAAAGGATGCCACCTTGAAGAAGGTTTTTGGTTCATTCAACAATCCAAACTGGAGCGCTTTTCATGGAAGTTATCACCACTCTTAATGCCATACTTGTTGCTGACCAGATCCAAGCAGCTGTTAAGGCCAAGATGAAGGGATACATTGCCAGTCTCCTGCAGTTTGAAACAATTCTGACTGCACAAGTATATCTGCAAGTATTCTCCTGCACTACAGCGCTCTCCAAGTATCTACAAACTGTGCAATTGGATCTGCTGACTGTGCACCGGATGGTGGATGAATTGCTAGAGAATATGCAGATGCTACGGGATGACTTCCAAGCTTGTCATGATGCAGCTGCAAAGTTTGTTCAATGGGCTAATGACCAGCTGGATGAAATGGATGTAAATCTTGTTATGGAAGAGTCCCTTCCTATAAAACGGCAAAGACAGCACAAACGTATTGATGGCGAACTGTCCATAGATGAGGCTACATCAGCTTCTGACCCAGTAAAGAAGTATCGCATTGAAGTGTACAACCGAATAGTGGACACTATTGTGAGCAGCATTGAGCAGCGGTTTGACAGATCAGCAACATCAACATTGTATGCTGATCTCTCACTTCTTCACCCAAGGAACTTTGATCAAGTGCCATCGGGAGCTATGGAAGAGCTGCACAAACATTTGCTGAGATTTGATGATGGTGTCACTGCGGAACAGCTACGAAAAGAACTGCGAAGCCTTGGAGAACAATGGTCAACACTGAAACAATCAGTAGCAGATGCTTATACAGTGCAGGACGACAGTGAGTCTGAACAGGACAGGAAGACTCTGCCAAGTACATGTAAGTCTTGTAAAGCCTGTCCTCTCTGCTGCTACAAGGTGCTCCTCAAGTTGAACCTCTTCACTGATGTCTACAAGAGCATTGGGCTTGCCAACAAGCTGCTGCTAACGCTGCCTGTCACAAGTGGCATGTGAACGGTCTTTTTCTGCATTGAAGAGAACCAAAAGCCGTCTGCGAAGTACAATGACACAATAACATCTTGAGGCGTTCATGTTGATGTCTGTGGAAAAAAGGATCCTGGCCAAACTTGACACTAAGGATATCATTGATGGTGTGGCTGCCAGAAGCAGCAAACTGCGCAGGCACCTACTCTCTTAGACATGACACGTGCTTGTGTTACTGAAAATAAATGTAATTTTTAGTGGATTTTTTTTTCCCAAGCATTTCGTCTATTTCCTCAGATAATATAAGCAACATATAAATGAATAATGGGCCGACCTAGGTGAAGGATGCCCGGGCCGGTTTTAAGACCCAGTCCGCTACTGGTTAGGAGAGATTAACTTGTATGGTGCATGGACATGATGTGGCGAGTCGTACGAGGCTCTGCACTGCTCTGTGGCGAAGACATAAGCAGTTGGTAAAAGCAGTTGCTGCACTTTGCCGTTGTTGTTGACACCTTTCTTTGATTATTAAACTATTTATTAAATTAATGATGTGGGGACGTATCCTTTTTCCCCACTGTCTATCGGCATGTTAGAATAGCAGGCAGCCAATGGATAAGCTGTAACTTTAGTTCCCACGCTCGGCTTTGAATTCGGCCAATCACCATTCAGTTATCCGGAGCCACGCCCCACATGTACGGAGCGGATTCGCCATAGTCCGCACAAGCGGTGCACCTGACTACTTACTTTCATACAATACTTCTGATATGATTATTAACAACATTACACAAAAGTAACAATATTATCTGTTTGGCAAGATAGAGAAGATACAGTAAGCCAAATAAGTACAGATTTATAAAATTGTTGCACCTCTTGCAGCAAGAAACAGTTATGTGAAAATATGGTCCACCTAAAGAATTTTTCACATGGGTCTCACCATCTCTTGTGAGCACGTGACACCCTCCCATTCTCCCAACCTTCTCTATCCACCTGGGTATTTCACACCTGGTGCTCATTGCCTCCTGGATGAAGACCACTCTGTGATTGAAACGTTGGACCTGAAACTTGCCCTTCCAGGAAACTGCTATAATTGGCGGTGATTTATTTTACCCTTTGATATCTCTCCCAAAGACAAGTTATTTTTACGTGAATCCTTTGCTTTCATTCAGCCGTGAGAGCTCAAATATTTTCCGGTCACTGCAGTGAGGGGCAGTTTTTTTGAGGAGATGCTCCCACTTCAAGCTTTCTTCAGCACCATCGCTCGGATGAAACACTTCCTGCAGTCTGCGCACACATCAGAATATCAGCATTTACTCATTCCTTAGCTTCATAAGACAACCTCAGTTTCAAATAAACATTTATTTCATTTAATATAACTCGGCTGGGCCTTCGCATGCAGGACAAGGGAGGCTGAGGACTTCAGCATATACTTTTGCATGAACGACAGAGAACATTTGGAGACGAGGGACAAATCGACACAGTATGTAGGATGAGAAACTCGAATCGATGCATATCATGAGACTAACGGGCCAAAAAAGATGAATCAGAGGAATTTGAAACGGGCCAAAAAAAGTATGGATCAGAGGGGAACGTGAAATGGGCCAAAAAAGGATGGATCAGTGGGGAATGCGAAACAGGCCAAAAAAAGCTGGATCAGAGAGGAATTTGAAACGGGCCAAAAAAGGATGGATCAGTGGGGAATGCGAAAGAGGGCAAAAAAAATATGGATCAGAGAGGAACGCGAAACAGGCCGAAAAGATGTATCAGAGGGGAACGCGGAATGGGCGAAAAAGACAGAGAGGGGAATTTGAAATGGGCCAAAAACAGATGGACCATAGGTGAATGTGAAACGGGCAAAAAAAGATGGATCAGAGAGGAATTTGAAACGGGCCAAAAAAGTATGGATCAGAGGAGAATGCGAAAGAGGGCAAAAAAAAATGGATCAGAGAGGAACGCGAAACAGGCCGAAAAGATGCATCAGAGGGGAACGCGGAATGGGCGAAAAAGACGGAGAGGGGAATTTGAAATGGGCCAAAAACATATGGACCATAGGAGAATATGAAACGGGCAAAAAAAGATGGATCAGAGAGGAATTTGAAACGGGCCAAAAAAGGATGGATCAGAGGAGAATGCGAAAGAGGGCAAAAAAAAATGGATGAGAGGAACGCGAAACAGGCCGAAAAGATGCATCAGAGGGGAACGCAGAATGGGCGAAAAAGACGGAGAGGGGAATTTGAAATGGGCCAAAAACTGATGGATCAGAGAGGAACGACAAATGGGCCAAAAAAGAAGGATCAGAGGGGAACGCCAAACGGGCCAAAAAAGGTGGATCAGAGGGGAACGACAAACGGGTCAAAAAAGATGGATCAGAGGGGAACAACAAACGGTTCAAAAAGATGGATCAGAGGGGAATTTGAAACGGGCCAAAAAAGATGGACCAGAGAGGAATGACAAACGGGTCAAAAAAATATGGAGCAGAGGGGAATGACAAACGGGCCAAAAAATAGGGATCAGAGAGGAAAGACAAATGGGCCAAAAGAGAAGGATCAGAGGGGAACGCCAAACGGGCCAAAAAAGGTAGATCAGAAGGGAACGACAAACGGTTCAAAAAAGATGGATCAGAGGGGAACGCCAAACGGGCCAAAAAATTTGGATCAGAAAGGAACGACAAACGGGCCAAAAAAAGGTGGATCCGAGGGGAATGACAAACGGGCCAAAAAATATGGATCAGAGAGAAAACAAACGGGTCAAAAAATATGGATCAGAGGGGAACGCCAAACAGGCCAAAAATATGTTTTCGGTTCAAATTTTAACGGCATGACAGGTATCGTTTTGCAAGTTATTTGTTTGAGTTTTAAACCTCTTCCATCCAAAAGTTAACAGCAAATGCAAGTTGAGACATTGCTGCATAGAGCCGAATATGATCAACATAGAAGAAGCAAGTGCGTGAGGGTGAATAAAGTAATTAATCAAGATGGGTGTCTTGGATCCTAACTCACAGGTGGCACAGTTTTGTATCATTTAACTTTAAATTCAAATCTAAGAAAATACAAATACGACACTAAATAACAACAAAAAGAAGAACTACCGTGTTTAAGGACAACTAATTTTCCAAACTTAATGTTGAGAGAACAAGGAGAGGGAAAGAAAGTTGAAGATGGATCTAACTGTAACCGATGCCTGACCAAAAGGCTTTTACGTAAATTTTCATTTACGGCCGCTTTCCGAAGGTTGTGTGATTTTTTCCCCGGTGTATTGGCTTTGATGTCCTGCACGCCAAATATCAGCTTTCTGCGACACCTGGAAGGTACCGAACATTAATATCAGTCAGTGAGTGGTTAGAATGAGCTTCATATATACACAAAGAATTAAGTTAAGCACCCCCCCCGTTTTTTTACAACCTCGCACATTACAAGTTTGTTGTCGTCAAAACAGTGTAATATACCCATGATATTGCTATATTTTCTGGAGAAGTGATATTATGGTCACATAAAAACATAACAATCATGCCGTTTTCAATATTTTATTCTGAATAATTTAAGGTGAAATCTTTTGGGAATTTTAGGCATATTTTCACCTCAATTTAAGTATGGAGCTATAGGTCCATCACGGACAGTGTGGATGACGTTTATGTTTTCAAACGTACAGTCATTGTTCTGAGAAGACCTCTAGCGATCTTTGCGTCAATAACGTGTGTAGGACCCACGTGATCGGATCACTGACTCAGCCCTACGTCTCATAGACCCTGTAAGCCGTCGTATGCGTTGCTGTGGCAGGTTGAACCCCCTCGAGCACGTTTGGGACATGTTGGGACGACAAATTGCGAAGATGGTCCCTCCAATAGCCAATCTGGATGAATTGGAACGTGCATTACATCGGGAATGGAACAACCTGCCACAGCAACGCATACGACGGCTTACAGGGTCTATGAGACGTAGGGTTGAGTCAGTGATCCGATCACGTGGGTCCTACACACGTTATTGACGCAAAGATCGCTAGAGGTCTTCTCAGAACAATGACTGTACGTTAGAAAACATAAACGTCATCCACACTGTTCGTGATGGACCTATAGCTCCATACTTAAATTGAGGTGAAAATATGCCTAAAATTCCCAAAAAATTTCACCTTAAATTATTCAGAATAAAATATTGAAAACGGCATGATTGTTATGTTTTTATGTGACCATAATATCACTTCTCCGGAAAATATAGCAATATCATGGGTATATTACACTGTTTTGACGACAACAAACTTGTAATGTGCGAGGTTGTAAAAAAACGGGGGGGGGTGCTTAACTTAATTCTTTGTGTATATATAAGATATACTCTCTTGTTTTCCATATGCTGTGTTACAGAGCGCTGGTTTTGCCAAAGGAGTTTCTTGGAAAGGTTCAGGATGGGAGGTTTGCCGTCCCTCTCCCAGCAGTAGTTAGGGTAGGAATTTGTAATTTGTTCAGGGTGACAGCGATAGCTCACCTACTCTTCATGAAAGACACCGTGGGGTCTTAACGTCCACCAGCTAATGCGGGCAGATGGGACTCCCTGTTTAAGGTCCATCCGAGGGACGGCACACACATCGATGAATCACCCCGCCTGTGAAGCACCGGAAAGACCCAGGCTAGACAGCTTATTCAAACCCAGGCTAGACAGCTTAGAAGTGAGTGTGCTTAGCTCCCGGCCATCCTGCCAGCCGTATATGTATTATGTACGCAAAATAATTTACCACGACGACTTGTCCGAGTCTCTCTATCTCCTCTGAAATTCTTAATCTTATTCTTACTTCTGTATACCCCACTCCGCATCACCACCACTTGTATTTGTTTCATTCTGTGTTTGAACCATTAGTCCGATTAAATTATATTTTGAAAGTAAATATACATTATTGAATTTGAAAGCCAAGGTTAAGCCTGCGATCCAATGATGACCATATTCTATCTGGGCAATATATGACCTTCACCTTCACCATCTAGGGATTTCAAGAAAATGTGTACCCATCTACACTCTGTCCATAAAACTCAACATCATGAAAATCGGAGGAAAATTATTGAAGTTATGATCAAAAACGTGTTTTTTGTTAATTAGGTCACAATCCGAAAAAGGTAGGTCAAGGACACAAAACAAATATCAGGTGCACAACGTCGGTGTTTTTTTCAGACCGTTTGACCTTGTCCTTTAACTCTGAGGGTATGATGTAAATGAAAGGTAAATGCACCTTCCTCTAGGCCATATTCAGAGGGCAATTTAGTGCTGATCAGACATGCATTATTCGAGTTTTGGCGGAAAATGTTTAAATGTCTACAATTAGGTCATGGCCTTAATTAGGTCATGGTCAAAAAAAGTGTTTATATCAGCCTCACAAACGTTATATTCACATCTCTAACACCAGTCCCCCCAAAAAGAAGAGGTTCAAAATAATAGATCACCTAAAAGTGAACAAACCAGCAATTACATCTCATTTGCTTCGGACAACTTGTACAAAGGGATACGGCTCAGCAATGACATATGGCGGTGAAATAAACATGGTCTCTACGAAAAGGGTGGGGAGGAAAATTGATCACCATGCAAAAATCCATGCAAATACGAGTATATTGTTGTGGGAATGTCTTTTGGGGGTAACTTGCCACAATGTAGCGATAGCTATTTCCGTTATTGCATGTTTCCAATAAGAATGAGGTAATTTAATTGTGAAATACAGATACGTGTCATCAAGTGTGGAGAAAGTTCTCGTCTTGGCTCCCTAAAGTATGTGTCCAAAACCTCTTTTTCTTCACACCTTTTTGATGTTTTATCCCTTTGTAATCTGTATTTAATGTGCTTTAGAAGGATCTCACAGGCCATCAGGCAGTTTAGGCGGGAAATTGCTGCCATGATGTGGAAAGTGGCGCGTTCAAAGTGGGTAAAAGGTCAGGTCGGGTTACCCCGCCCATGGACTGGGTCACCAACCAATGGCAGTCAACCGGGGGAGGTGGCTACTGGGTGGGGCAGAGAATATAAAATGGGGCGGTGGGCGAGGTAAGAGATGATTGGGAACTTAGCCACAGAGCCTGCACGCAAACTCCTGGGGTTTCTTCGCAACAGCAAATGGCCGTCTACAGCCTCCTGCCACACCCCTACTGCAAGCCGTGCCCACTTCCCCCTGGTGTGGGAACGACCCGGCTCACGGACGAACTGTTTCATGCAAAGCTGTATCTCCACCTGGGACTAAGCTGTGTCCAATCGAGCGCAGCAGCAGTATTTTCAGTCTTGTCTAATTTCAACCTGGTCTATCCCCACTGAGCTCCAGACGTATGAATGGGGCCCGTTAAGTGATTCGATAGATAAGGACCCTCCATTGGTTGACTGGGGCCTGTTTGACTTTTACGGGAAAAATAATTGTATCGCTTTATTTTGTGTTCCTGCCCTTTTTGCTTGTTTCAATACACATTAGAAACCCACTTGGTCTCTGGGTGATCCGAGTGTCCTGATCATGAATTATTTGAGGGATAGATGTCCGTTAAAGGCCAGATTCGGTTCGGACGATTAGCGGCCAGCACGAAAATTATCCCGCGTCCGGGGTGGTATCCGCGCGTACTGCCAATAGGTGCTGGACGTAAGGAAGTACCAGCATGTCGCTTAGCCGACTTAGACGTTCCACCAAAGTACGGTCGCGTGGCAAACAGGCATGTGACCTAGCTTGGAGCATCTGAACCGACAGACCATGGTGACCATTTTGACAGTGGTTTGTCAGGATTCGGACCAGGCAACTCGGACAAACCTGACTACTGCAGATCCTTCTTGGCATAACCAAAATGGACAAGAAAATAAACAAATGGATCAGAATTCCTTCACATTCAGGTCACAGTCAAATAAACTGGAATGGAAGTGGGCTGACCAACGACGGAGAAGGAGAACCGGTGCAGAAGGACGAACCGTCAACCTAGAGAAGACCCTTGAAGAAACGGAGGTCGACCGAAAATCAGATGGAATTAAATGGAAATTACATTGAGCCGAGCAGGGTGGACCATGTTTATCAGGGAGACCTCATCCTGCAATAGGTCGGCTGGACATATTAGGGGCACCTATATGTATTTTACCATAAAAAATATATATATTATTTTTATGGTAAAAAGTTTGGGGTGGATGGTTGGTTAACAAACATGAACGAATCATATAATAAACAGACAGGAGGAAATATTATATACAGTAAAATATACACGAGTGTTCGTTTTCTTAACGTTTTAGTAAAAACGTTAGTAAGAAATAGAACGTACAGTACGTTAATATTATTACATGAACGAGTCAAAACCCATGGGGAAGAAGAGAAAGAAGAACCTCGAGGAATAATTAAACAACGGCCGAGGTTGTACCCGGACAGGTGCGCTGCGATTTCGAAGAGCTCTTTAACGGGACCCGGTGCGGATCCCATGAGCGGTTCGTACCCCGCGTCTCTCGGCACTCAGGCAGAAGGTACAGATGGATCGGAGCTCGCACGGTGCGCCCGACGCCCCCTCGGCGCACCTGCCGCCCTCGGCGCAGCGACCCGAGCCGGCGAGCGCGTTCCCCAGGTGCGCGATGTAGTTTGCGGCGAGCAGGAGGGTCTCCAGCTTGGAGAGCTTGCGGTCGGCCGGCTCGGTGGGGATGAGCGTGCGCAGCGAAGAGAAAGCAGAGTTGACGCTCTCGGTGCGACCTCGTTCCCTGGCGTTCGCGGTCTCCCGCTGCCGGCTCCAGCGCGATTCGAACCAGCGGTTCCCGGTGCCTTCCCAGGGGTCGCCGCTCCTCCCGGTCCCCGTCGACCCGCCGGGCAGGCGCCGCGGTTGCCGCCGGAGCGCGAGACCCCGTTCGGGCGGGAAAGCGCGATCGGCGTCCGCCCCGTACTGGAAGTCTTTCCGCGCCGGCTCCGCGCAGCACGCCATTTGCACGACCCGGACCGCCGAGCCGTCGCAACGCTCCCAGAACGAGTCGCAAGACATGACGTCGGTCGGCCCCGTGAAGCGAGAGCACGCGATTCAAAGCGCTCGCACCGAGACGTGATCCTGCAATGGTGGAACCCCCTGCGCTCGCCTCAAGCTCAAGGCAGCATCACGAAGTCCGAGTCGGGGTTTGGACCCAATAAATAGATGCCTCGGGATGTCGAGCCTCGGGATTTATCTAGGGGGGAGATGAGGTCCGGAAATCCGCGCCGGATAAAGCCCCCCGCCCCCCGATTCTCTCCCCATGGAATCCCGCTTCCTCAAAACAACCGTAAGGACTCGCAGAGGAAGAGTGTGCGCGCCTGTTCCGTATCATTACCACGGCCAAACCCACGTGCTCTCGCTGCGACGTCACGAGAAGCACCGATCGTCGGAACTTTGGAAATCCTAAACTTCTCTCGGTCACGTGACTCCGTTATCATCAATCCGAAGGCCCGTGAAGGCGAAGGGGTGGCGGGCGGTTCCATGTCCGTGGAGGCGTCGGATCTGGAAAAATAATCCGAACGATGAAGAACGACAGACACATCGTTATATATCAAGCATCTCGTTTAGCCAATTCAGCGGTAAACTAACGGTTCCTATGCTATTTTCTACCATTATACCGCATACTTTATAATGTCACTCGGTAGAGCGGATACCCAGAGGCGGATTAACGCTCTTGGGGCTCTGGGCACAAAAATATTAGACCCAAAACATCCCCCAAAAACACGAATACATGAAAATGCATTAATACTGTAATGTATAGATAGACACCATTAAATGTTAAACCGAGTTAATAAAGGATGGAATAGGAACATCGACGAGGAATAGGAACATCTACTAGGAATAGGAACATCTACTAGGAATAGGAACATGTACAACGAATAGGAACATCGACTAGGACTAGGAGCATCCACTTGGAATAGGAACATCTACTAGTACTAGGAATAGGAACATCTACTAGGACTAGGAGCATCTACGAGGACTAGGAGCATCTACTAGGACGAGGAACATCTACTAGGACTAGGAACATCTACTAGATACAGGAACATCTACTAGGAATAGGAACATCTACTAGGAATAGGAACATCTACTAGGACTAGGAGCATCCACTAGGAATAGGAACATCTACTAGGAATAGGAACATCTATTAGGACTAGGAACATCCACTAGATACAGAAACATCTACGAGGAATAGGAACATCTACTATGACACGGAACATCTACTAGGACTAGGAGCATCTACGAGGACGAGGAACATCTACTAGGACGAGGACTATCTATTAGGACGAGGAACATCTACTAGGACTCGGAGCATCTACTAGGACTAGGAGCATTGACTAGGACTAGGAACATCTACTAGGACGAGGACTATCCACTAGGACGAGGAACATCTACTAGAAATAGGAACATCTACTCGGACTAGGAACATCTACGAGGACTAGGAACATCTACTAGGACTAGTAACATCGACTAGGACTAGGAACATCTACTAGGACGAGGAACATCTACTAGGACGAGGACTATCTACTAGGACTTGGAACATCTACTAGGACTCGGAGCATCTACTAGGACTAGGAGCATCGACTAGGACTACGAACATCTACTAGGACTCGGAACATCTACTAGGACTCGGAGCATCTACTAGGACTAGGAGCATCGACTAGGACTAGGAACATCGACTAGGACGAGGAGCATCTACTAGGAATAGGAACATCGACTAGGACTAGGAACATCGACTAGGACTAGGAACATCTACTAGGACTAGGAGCATCTACTAGGAATAGGAACATGTACAAGGAATAGGAACATCTACTAGGAATAGGAGCATCTACTAGGAATAGGAACATCTACTAGGACGAGGAACATCTACTAGGACAAGGAGCATCTACGAGGACTAGGAGCATCGACTTGGACGAGGAACATCTACTAGGACTAGGAACATCTACTAGATACAGGAACATCTACTAGATACAGGAACATCTACTAGGAATAGGAACATCTACTAGGACGAGGAGCATCTACTAGGAATAGGAACATCGACTAGGACTAGAAACATCGACTAGGAATAGGAGCATCTACTAGGAATAGGAACATCTACTAGGACTAGAAACATCTACTAGGACTACGAACATCTACTAGGACTCAGAACATCTACTAGGACTCGGAGCATCTACTAGGACTAGGAGCATCGACTAGGACTAGGAACATCGACTAGGACGAGGAGCATCTACTAGGACTAGGAGCATCGACTAGGACTAGGAACATCGACTAGGACGAGGAGCATCTACTAGGACTAGGAGCATCTACTAGGAATAGGAACATCTACTAGGAATAGGAGCATCTACTAGGAATAGGAACATCTACTAGGACTAGAAACATCTACTAGGACGAGGAACATCTACTAGGACGAGGAACATCTACGAGGACTAGGAGCATTTACTAGGACGAGGAGCATCTACTAGGAATAGGAACATCGACTAGGACTAGAAACATCGACTAGGAATAGGAACATCTACTAGGATTAGGAACATCTACTAGGACTAGGAGCATCCACTAGGAATAGGAACATCTACTAGGAATAGGAACATCTACTAGGACTAGGAACATCTACTAGGACTAGGAACATCTACTAGGACTAGGAACATCTACTAGAAATAGGAACATCTATTCGGACTAGGAACATCTACTAGGACTAGGAACATCTACTAGGACTAGAAACATCTACTAGGACGAGGAACATCTACTAGGACGAGGAACATCTACTAGGACGAGGAACATCTCCTAGGACTTGGAGCATCGACTCGGACTCGGAACATCGACTAGGACTAGGAGCATTTACTAGGACGAGGAGCATCTACTAGGAATAGGAACATCGACTAGGACTAGGAACATCGACTAGGACTAGGAACATCTACTAGGAATAGGACAAGCTGATTAGTAATGAATACACCCAAGCACTTTCATTGGTGTATTCATGACCAAGTTTTTATTGCTTGCGAATATCGAAGATTTTTCAAGTATATTGGTTGGTATTGTGTGTTATTCTGTCTGTTTGTCTGCTTGTATTTCAATCCTCTACAGGTCACAATTTCAAACCGATTTTTACAAAACTTCACCAGATGGTAGAGTTCGCCATAAGGAAAAAAAATCTATTGATTTTTAGGTCAAAGGTCAAATTGAGGTCGAATTTCTAAAATCGTCATTTTTCATCCGATTGCCGTGAAAGTTGAACAGCATTTGCATACCGAGTCACTGAAATGGGAAACCAATTATTTTAAGGTCAAAACGTTAAAGGTCAACTAAAGGGTTCTTCAAAATCAAACTTGGTAATGAACACACCCCAGTTCAAAATCATCAAGATCCAAATCATCAAACTTCATAATCATCAATTTTCATCTGAAAATCAATGAGCTATGATCAAGATCGTCAATTGTAATCTTAATGAAATGGCCAATTTGATGTCTTCATGGCAACTTTTTGGGGGTGAGTTGGGGGTTTGGGTGTGGACTCCTCAAGTATCGTGCTCTGCACGACATCTTTCTTGTTTGTTTTATTTGTTTTGTTTACATAGACGAGGCTCGTGGAAGAACAAAAAGCTTATTGTATAGTGATCGCCAAGTGGCTTAAGCACATAAGCAAGCACTTCAACAAAACTGTTGGTAAGGAACGGCGGGCTTGGCAAGCGAGAGCAAGCTGATTGATAACTAAGCACACAAGCTAGACAGACTGAAGACCCTTTTCTGATTCTGCTGCTTGTGTAATGAACAAAGTTCATTTTGAGTGATTTTCAACCCTTTTCGCCTTTTTGTTAATTCCGCAAACGAAGTTGGATGGAGGTTATGTTTACACCCATGTTCGTCTGTCTGTTTGTGAAGAGGATATCTCAAAAAGTTGTGGATGGATTCGGATGACATCTGGTGGAGAGGTTGGTTATGTGGCAATGATGAAATAATTATATTTTGGTGAAGACCCGGATCCGAATGCGGGTCCGGATCTGGATCTGAGAATTTCTTGAGTGATTTTTCACCATTGAGAGACAGGGGAAAAAGGTCTATATACTATATATAGCACGATATCTCAGAAAGGTCAATATACTATATATAGCACGATATCTCAGAAAGGTCAATATACTATATATAGCACGATATCTCAAAAAGGTCAAAAAGGTCTATATACTATATATAGCACGATATCTCAGAAAGGTCAATATACTATATATAGCACGATATCTCAAAAAGGTCAAAAAGGTCTATATACTATATATAGCACGATATCTCAAAAAGGTCAAAAAGGTCTATATACTATATATAGCACGATATCTCAAAAAGGTCTATACTATATATAGCACGATATCTCAAAAAGGTCAATATACTATATATAGCACGATATCTCAGAAAGGTCAATATACTATATATAGCACGATATCTCAGAAAGGTCTATATACTATATATAGCACGATATCTCAAAAAGGTCAAAAAGGTCTATATACTATATATAGCACGATATCTCAAAAAGGTCAAAAAGGTCTATATACTATATATAGCACGATATCTCAAAAAGGTCAATATACTGTTGCGGATATGGGATTTGCATCCATCCATATCCACTTGTAAATATTCCCCTATTTCCTCAATACTTCCCAACTATCCCCAATCCCCCATTCCCTAGTCCCATTTTCTGTAAACAACACTCTGTAGACCCGACCTCCCCCTATTTCCCCCATTAAATGTCGTGCCCAGGTTCACCGCATCTCATGTAAGACAACTATAGGAAATCTTGCTAGTTATTCTTAGTCTATGTCAGTTAAGGACTCGTTTCCATTAAATCTGACCCTTCGTTGCACCAGAATGTGATTGTATGGCACCGTTAGGAAGTTTAGGACCTCCCAATACCTCCCCGCAGCTCTTCCTCACGGTTCAGCAACAACAACAACAACAACAACAGCAACGGCAGCGGCGTGCACAGGGAGTGCGCGTCCTCACTCCGGCTTGGTTGGTAGGGGGTGTTGGGAGGGCACGAGGCCTTCCCAACGAGCCGCCATCGAACATGTGCTCGACGGGGTTACCAAATAGGGGCTCCCTGTCAGCTCCCCGTCAAGGGCGGAGCCCGGTAACCCCCGCACCCAATGGAAGCGGCGGACCGGCCCCAGGGGGGCGGACCCAACCAGCCGAGGGCGTGTCACTCCCCGCTGAGCATGCGCAGGAAGAGGGAGGTGACGTCAGATGCGCGCTGAGCTTGAAGCAAGAGAGACGTCCCTTCCGAGCGCTGTGACACCTCCCTGCATCTCTTGGACCGTGCTTGATCCTGTCCCCGAGCCAAGGTGCACCTTGTGCTATCAACCTACCTGTCGATTCCTGCCATCAATCCCTGTGTAAGTCTACCTTGTTCCGTTTGTCTGTGGTCTGTCTGGGATAAGATAAGACTGTAATTAAGTGCCCATCTCTTCTGTGTCTTTACCTCACTACCTTGTAATCTACCCCCTTTTCTCCACCACTGTAATTATACCCTCCTCCGGAGGTCTTGAGAACTGTACCCCTTGCGTCGTTTCATCTATCCCAGTCGTTGTGTCCTTTCCATCATTGATTTAGCATAGTGCGATTTGGTCAACGTCTGGGTGGAATCGGGGTCTAGTCGGGGAATAACTGTTCGGTCGCGGCAATACCACCGCTCGGTAAATAACATCTAAACTGCGTCCGTAACAATTGGTGTCGAGGAGTGGGATTCGAGGCCCGAACCAAATTTTAAAAAAAACATCTAGGAAAAAAATTTGGTCAAAATTATAAAGTACCGAAATTTGCTTTTGTTTTACAAAAACCCGAATTTTGAAAGTCGCGCTATGGCAGATCAAGACGGCTGGGTTCTGGTAGAGGAGAGTGAGGCAGGGTCAATCCAGGACCAAATTGAGGGACATGAGGAGAGCGAAGCAGTGAGGGCGGCAGGTTCGCAAAATGGCGTCCTCACGCACGAGGTTACCGGCGCGCAAAATGGCGCCTCGCAGATGGCTACGGCGACCGCGCCCGCGACCGTAGCAGCGCCGCTGGTGGATTTGAACCTTTTTTTTATACAAATGAAGGCCCTTATGGACAAGAATGGAGAAGAATTGGAAAGCAGATTGATGGGGGTAATGAGGGACGGAGCGAGGGCTCAGAGTGAGCAATTGGGGGTAATGGGGAACCGGATGGATGCTCAGAGTGAGCAAATGAGGGCTGATAGTGAGCGATTGGGGGGCGAAATGGGGGGCAAAATGGGAGAAATGGGGGAACGGTTAGAACAAAGGATGGGGTCCAATAGCGAGAAATTGAGGGATGACATGGGAAACCAGATCGGGGGTTTAAGGAATGACATGGGGGCCCAGATCGGAGGGTTAGGGAGTAGAATAGAGGGATTAGACAATAGATTAGGGGAAATACAGGAGGGGTTAACGGGGGTAGAAAACAGAATGGCCGCTCAAGAGAATCAAATGGAAGGGATGAAAAAGGGGTTAGAGGGGTTAGAAAATAGTATGGAAGGCAAATTGAGGGACATGAGGGACCAAGCGGAAAGGGAAGTTAAACAAATGGGGCAGCAGATAGAGGGGGTCAGAATGGGGGTAGAAACTAAATTGGATGCTCACAGGGAGGAAATGGAGCAGATGAGGATGGCATCTGGGCAGGAGATGCAAGTGATGGGAGAAGAGATCAGAAGAGGTGTGAGTGAGGAGGTCGGAGGAGTGCGCGAGGAGGTGAGGCACTGTAAGGAGCGCATGGAGAAGGAGGTGAGAAAGGGGACTGTAAAATTGCAAGGTGGTATAGAGGAGTTGACGCTGGGAGTAGAACAGCTGACAGTGGGACAAAAGGAGTTGGGGGCCAGGTAAAGAAGAACACAGCGGTAATAGAGGGATTAAAATCAACACAGAAGGAGATGAAAAAGGACGTAGGGGTAATTAAAAAAGAGTGTCAGACGGTACATGAGGACCTGACGAGGAAAATGAACAAGGTGGTAGAGGTGATGGAGGTTAAAGAGCGGGAGGTGCGGGAGCACATAGAAAAAAATAAGGTGGAGTTAGAGGAAGAACTTAAGGGGGCGCACGAGGAGATGAAGGAGGTGAAGCAGAAATTAGAAGAAGTGGAAGAAGGGGTGAGCGAAATTAAGAAGCGACGGAGAGAGGATAAGAAAGAGATAAAAGAGGAAGTAAAAGAATTGGTCTAAAGTCTGTGTTCGGATCGTGATGATGTGCTCATTAACCGGATGAGGGATTCGCAGGTGACGGAGGAGAAGCGAAGAGAAAGAGGACCCGGTGTAAGTGGTGACCAATATGGTCATGCGTATGATGCGCCAGGTGATTTAATAAGCTTGGGGGTCGAGATGGACCCGGATGTTCGTGAGAGGCCACGAGTGAGGTGTATGGCTGGTCCGGAGTGTTTGGAACGAGGATGCGAGCAAGAGGGTCCGGTGATGGGAGAGGTGCGAGGTGTGAGTGAGCCAGGTTGTGGTGGTATGGAATGGGTAGCAGGTTGCGGAAGCGTGACCCATGCATCGACACCAACAGGGGTAGTTTTTAGAGGGACAGGGGAGGCACGGGAGCCCCTTGGGGGTAATGTACTGTGGGGGCCCGGCCGGTTCGGCCCCGCGCTGACCCCGCAAGGGGCGACGCACGGGGTCCGGAAGGCGGGCAACGACTCGCATACGAGGTGGTCCCACAAGGTCCCACTCGCGCCGTATGACGGCAAGAGTGATCTACGCGCCTACCTGGCGCAGTTTGACTGTGTGTGTAAGGGCAACGGTTGGGGTGAGGACGAAGGTGGAGTACACCTGGTGGCCGCATTGCGCGGTGCGGCGGCGGAGGTGCTGACGGCATTACCACCGGGTGCTCTCACCCTGCCAGCCCTCCGCGATGCCCTAATTAATCGATTCGGCATTGAACAGCAGAGCGAGCTTGTTAAAGCTCAGCTCGCGCTGCGAAAACGCAAGCCCCAGGAAGCCATCGGGGAACTTGCCCACGACATTCGCCGCGCAGTGGGGATCGCACATGCTAACATGGCAGCGGATTCCCGGTAAAGCCTGGCGCTGGACCATTTTATCCAGGCCCTCCCGGATATTGAGCTCCGGCAACAGCTCGCCATGTGGCGCCCGCAGACTCTGAGCCAGGCGGCTGACGCTGCAGCCCGTTGGGAAGCAGCGAGGCCCCTGGCCCGGGGGAGCGAGCGTCACGCAATGGCGGTCTGCCAGGTGGGACCCCCGATGGAGGGAGGACCCCTTAGGGGGCCCGCCCCCGACGTGAGTCCTGACCTGGCGGGCATGGTCCGGAGGCTGGTGGACCAGCGCCTGGCGGGACCTGGACCATGGCAGGCGGCCCCGGAGGTGGCCCGCAGTGGACCACGAGCGGGTAATCCAATTCGGACCTTCAGGAGGGGAAATTTGGAATTCCGGAGACAAGCACCGTATCAGGTGAGGTGCTATACTTGCAACCGTCTGGGTCACCTGGCGCGGCACTGTCGAGCCACGCGCCGGGATGATCCCCGGCGGTTGAGGTCCTCAACTCCGCCCAGGGGGGAGCGGGTTAGCCGACCCCAGACACCCCCCCGCCAGACCCCGGGAAACTAGAAGGTGTCGGGCACGTAGGGCGGTGTTCGGCAGAAGAGGATGGAGGAGAGCCCTCATTGACGCGACAGGTCATTTATTGTGGCCAAATTGGAACCGGTAGCCTGACAATCAGATGCAAAATTGCCGGCGTGGGGGTAGACGCCGTAGTGGACACAGGAGCTAGCGCCACGATCATCAGCCCTGTGGTCCTTGATTCAAGCGCAGGTGGCTGGGATAAGATCCAGCGCCTGCAAAATTATAGTTTGCAACTTGCTACCGGGGTAACGGCCCCGATCATAGGGCGTGGTTCTGTGACCCTCAAGTTAGGGTCGGTAAGGAGGGAGATAGATGTTTGGGTGGCGGAGGTGTGCGACCCATGTTTAATAGGGTTGGATTTGTTGACTGCCAGCGGTTGTAAAATCGACTTGTGCCGGGGGATCTTGCAGGTGGGAGTAGAAGAGCTGCCGTTAGGGGGAGTGAGCACGGCCGAGAGAGCGGAGCTGGAGGCTTCCGAGGCCGTGACCATTCCTCCAAGGGCCGAGGCGATAGTGCCGGCCCGATGGGCAGCTCGCCCAACATGGCAGGAGTCCTGCGGCCTGGTCGAACTGGTGGCAGCGCAGTCCATACCGGGTTTAATCGTGGGCCGCACCCTTGTAAAAACGGACGGACCGGTAGTGGCCGTCCGAGTAATAAATATAAGTACAGAACCACGCACTATAGTAAGGGGCACGAGGGTAGCTGGCTGCACCCCAGTTGAGGAAGTCGCGACAGTGAGGGGCGAGAACGTCCAGCCGAGCCGGCCCCAGGGGGAGCCTTCAATAAGAAGTAGGAATTGGCCCGATCCCATTTGCGAGATGGTAAGTCGTAGTAGCGTAGAGTTGGGAGGTACCCAGAGGGAGGCCTTACACAAACTGGTTGGACCTCTTCCCATTTGGACCTCTTCTCCCTGTCCACCGAGAATATTGGACGTACGGGCCTGGTGAAACATCAGATCCACACCGGTGAGGCCCGGCCTATTTGTCAGGCCGCCCGACGGCTCCCTTGGAACAAGAGGGCGGAAGCTGACGAGCAGGTTGAAAAAATGCTCGACGCGGGCGTGATCGAGCCCTCGGGAAGTCCTTGGATGTCACCTGTTGTGCTGGTCAAAAAGAAGGATGGGACCACGAGGTTCTGCGTGGACTATCGCCAGCTAAACAACGTGACACTCAAGGACTCATATCCCCTGCCAAGGATTGATGACACCCTCGATGCCGTTGCGGGCTCAAATTGGTTCTCAACTTTGGACCTCAAGAGTGGGTATTGGCAGGTGGAGATGGATAGGGCAGGGAAGGAGAAAACGGCATTTTCCACAGGTAAGGGACTGTATCAGTTTACTGTGATGCCGTTTGGTTTGTGTAACGCCCCCGCCACCTTTGAAAGATTGATGGAACATGTACTTGGCGGCATGCCATGGCAATCATGCCTGGTGTACCTGGCTGACGTCCTAGTACATGCCAAAACGTTCCCCCAGGCAGTAGCTAATTTGGACCAGGTGTTTAGGTGCCTCAGACAGGCAGGGTTGAAACTGAGCCCCAGTAAGTGCACCTTGTTTGCCAAGGAGGTGGCCTATTTAGGCCACGTCATCGGTTGCGAGGGGGTAAAAACGGACCCAGACAAAATTAAAGCGGTAGAGGAGTGGCCCGCACCACGTACCATCAAGGAGGTGCGGGGATTTTTGGGACTCTGCTCCTACTACCGGCGCTTCGTGGCGAAATTTGCGGAGTTGGCCCGTCCCCTCCACCGGCTTACGGAGAAGGGGACGCGATTTCATTGGACACGGGAGTGCCACGAGGCCTTCCAAAAATTGAAGGGGTGTCTAACATCCGCACCCCTTCTAGTTTACCCCACTAGCAACGGGGCATTTACCCTGGACACGGATGTGAGCCAGGAAGGATTGGGCGCAGTTTTGTCTCAGACACAGGAGGGCGTGGAGAGAGTGATTGGTTACTATAGTCGGGCCTTAAGTAGGCCCGAGCGAAATTATTGTGTCACTCGCAAAGAGTTATTGGCTATGCTGGCTGCCATGAACCATTTCCACCCGTACTTGTACGGGCGGAAAATTTTGGTTAGAACTGACCATTCCTCCTTGCAATGGCTCCTCCGGTTCAAGGAACCGGAGGGCCAAATTGCAAGGTGGTTGGAAAAGTTGCAGCAGTACGATTTTGATGTGGCCCATAGGGCCGGGAAGGCCCATGGTAATGCGGACGCACTCTCTCGGCGTCCTTGTCTGGGGGAAAACTGCAAATTTTGTGCGAGACACTAGGAGAGGGAACAATTGGGTGATTTGGACCCGATCATCGTTGTCCGTGCAACCCGGGTGAGAGGGCCAATTTTGCCACTAACCGCAGATGAGGAATTCGGAACTTTGGCTTGGAGCGCGGCCCAGCGGGAGGACCCCGTACTGGGACCGGTGCAGGAATGGGTGAGATTGGGGCAAAGACCTAATGGGGAAGAGGTCACCCCCCTCGGGGCACAGACCAAGGCATATTGGGCTCAGTGGAAAACCCTGGAATTGAAGGATAACATCTTGTATCGCAAGTGGGTGGAGGTTCCCTCTGATAAAACTTCCTGGCTGGTGGTAGTCCCAAATAAATTTAAGACCGATATATTGCAACAGGTGCATGGTACCCGCCCCGGCGGCCATTTGGGCAGGACAAAGACGACATCGCAGGTACGCCGGAGGTTTTATTGGGTGAATATGGGGCGCGACATACAGGACTGGTGTCGGAGATGCGACGCCTGTACTGCCAAAAAGGGACCAGCACGGAGGATGAGGGCCCCCCCTTCAATTACACCAGGTGGGGGCCCCCCTAGAGCGGGTGGCCATGGATATCCTAGGCCCACTACCCCGCACCCGCCTAGGTAATAAGTACATCCTCGTTGTGATGGACTACTTCACCAAGTGGCCGGAGGCCTTCGCCCTCCCCAACCAAGAAGCAGGGGTGGTAGCGCAGGCCTTCGTGGAAGGATTTGTGTGCCGGCATGGGATTCCGCAGGAGTTGCACACCGACCAGGGACGAAATTTTGAGAGCAAATTGCTAAAAGATGTGTGCAGTCTCCTGTCAATTCGGAAAACAAGAACAACGCCTTTAAGACCTCAATCTGACGGGATGGTGGAAAGATTCAACCGAACTTTAATCCAACAACTGGCACTGTTCACCGCCACCCGTCAGGATGACTGGGACGAACATCTCCCTTATTTGCTCATGGCCTACCGAACCAGCCAGCACGGGGCCACCGCATGCAGTCCAGCGTTGCTTATGTATGGGCGGGAGTTACGGGCTCCCGCCGACTTGCTATGCGGTCCCATGCCAGACACAGTGGTTAACCCGCCGAGGGAGGGGTACGCACGTCACCTAGAGGAAGGCATGGAGCTAGTCCATGCCTTCGCCCGCCGCCAACTCCATCTGGCGGGGGAAAAGATGAAGCGCAGGTACGACCACCGGAGCCAGGGGAGTCAGTACACTCCGGGGATGAAGATTTGGAAGGGTAGGTGCCCGAAACTCACCTCTCCCTGGCAAGGCCCGGGGGTCGTCCTGTCGCAAGTCTGTGACGTGGTAGTAAAAATCAAAATGGGGCCACGAGCCCTCCCTCGGATCGTCCACGCCGACCGGATAAGGCCTTACACCGGCGAGCAGGCGCCCCCGTGGATTGCCTCGGCTTTAGATGCCGAGGCGGGACCCAGTACCTCTGAATAAGGGGGGCTTATTAGTGCCAGAGGACTGGGGGATTGATGAGCAATGGGCCCGGTGGGTAAGGGTGGCATCCCTGCCACCCTTCCCATGATTGGGGGCAAATGTGCTATAGTTTATGGGGTGGCTATGACAACCGAGCCAGGGAGGGCTTGGATAATGTGTAGGGACCTAGAAGATGACCTTAGGTGACGTTAAGATTAAGTAAGAGACTTGGTACCTGTAGTGGGGACGTAGTAGCTTAGTGTTTGATAATGACGTGGGAGCGCTGAATGTAAGGGAAGACGGAGGAGCGTGAGTTTTAGAAGGGAGTAGACAGAGTAGATGATGCAGTGTGAATGGAAGTGCTGGTGAGCAGCTTCAAATGAGGCATCGGTGAGGCAATGCTCCGAGGTGTGTGTGAGTGTACAAGTGATGAATGAGAGAGCATTGTGGATGAGTGTCATGGTGAGTAGTGAGTGTTGTGGATCAGCGTGAATGCGCTTGGGGGAGAGAAGGGTGCAGGCGGCACCAAGTATGAGAGCACAGGTGTGCAAGTACAGGTGTGTGGAATATATGGAGCAGAGAATGAGTGGTGTGGAGAGAGTTGGAGTAAGTGGTACGGAGTGGTGTGCATGGTGCGAAGGTGTGGATGGGGGAAGAGTGGACCCCTTTTCACGAGTACCCGGGGAGGGTAGTTTAAAGAATAGTTAGAAGGTATAGGTAAATTGTGGTTGGATATTGGCATTTGTGGTGCGGTTGCAGAATGGTATTGTGGATGGGTGCATTGGTGTGGTGAAATTGGCTGGTCGTGTGGCCTGTTAGTATGAGTGTGAATGGTTGGGCACTCCGCCACTGTTAGATGTCGGCCAGGTGAGGCCGCAGGTGGGCTCTGGGAGCCGTTAGTGTCAGTGGGTGCCTGAGGATCCCGGGTGTGGATCGGGCAGCCCGTGCCAGAGAGGGCACTGAGGGGGTGAGAGTGCGAGAGGGCCTTCCCCAGTTAGTTAGGTTAGGGTAAGGAGCAGGTGAGCTCGGTAGGCAACAACAGTGGTGGAGGTGTGCAGGTGGGCGGACCAGCTGGGAGCGTCACACGACCCAGCCACCGAAATTGTGCGGGGGCACCGAGTGTTGAATCGGGGAGTGAGACCCAAATTGATGGTGTGCACCACAGATGGTCAATGGGATTTTGGTTCTTCGAACCACATAGAGTAAAGTTGGCCAATGGATTGGCAGGGAAAGACCCCGGGTAATGTAAAGTTGTTAAAGTCATTTAGGAAATAGTTAGGATTGATGAACCTGTCGCACCATACGCAGCCACTTACCTGAGGTGATGATGATGACTCCACACCTGTGTTTTCTTTGTTTTGTGTTGCAGGAAATGAGAATTGCTGTTTGGATTTGTGAGACGCATCACGACATGGATAAGACATTGGGGTGATTCCATCTCTCCCTCATTAGGAGGGACTGATGATGAATTGGTGATGGCAGATTTTGATGTTGAATTGGTGATGGCAAATTTGATTGGTTAGGGAGAGAAGACGAATTTGGTTTATGGGAGGAACGGGGAAGACAGTAGGGACGTTGGTGATGTGTAAAGTAGATGTTTATGGGTAGTGTTGTGTTTTGTGGATACAGTAAGGGGTAAGGGAGGGGCAATGTAGGTTACCTGGTGGGGGGGGGGGGGGGGGGGGCGTACGGTAGGAACGTACCTGTCTCACCTGGTTCCCATGTGCCCCCAGTGTGCATTACCTAGTACTGCGTGCACTTTTGCACCCTTACCACCTTACTCACTTGTCTTCTTTTGTCTCCCACCTCCGAGGATCTGGCTTTGGGGCAGAGAGAGAGGAGAGAGAGGTGCTGGCTCCGCAGTTGTGGGCCTGTACTTCCGCTGCTTGCTGCCTGGATCGATACACCATATGGACCGCAATTTTGGTGGCCGCCCACAATGGACCGCAGTTCTTTGGCGGTCAAGCACCACCCGTGGATGGACCTCTGGGTCAACGTGGCACCTATGCCATACAGGTGAACCACTTTTAGTTGGCCCCCCTGACGGCCACAATTTAGAAATGGACGCGGTTGGCGCCTTTCTTTATTTCTAAAGAAGCCAGAAGGCCAAGTGCACTCCATGAAGGCAAGACCAGCGGCAGAACATCGGCCGGCTGCGACACCACCGGTGACCATGGACACTTAATTGGGCATTGTTATTGAACACTTTATTGGTGCACCGGATGGTGCTGACTGTGCGTATCGGGTGGTGCTTTTGGTGCTTGGACGGGGTGCTCTGCACATTATTAAAGGCCGTAGGGCCACAGGGCACTCGTGGGTTGGTGTATCGATGCTGGCATGCGTGCTCTCCCTATGCATAACATCTGCATGTGTTCCTCAAAGAACAGGTCCTGGATCGTAGTGTAAATATCAGTCTTGTATAAATGATGCTCCCTACCGGCTGTATGTTTAGTTTGAGGATGCTTTCCGCGATTCGGTTATCCTGTGGGTGTGTTTCTGTTAGGAGAAGGGTGCAACGTCGCAGGGGGACATATTTACTTATTTGTGAACATCTGTAAAACTGTCGCACTCAGGGTTGAGTTAATAGTAGAGGGAACTACATCCGAGTGCCACACTAAAGTAGGTAAAAAATTATCGGGTCGGGACGCCCCGAGGTAGAGAAGGGTGCAATGTTGCGGATATGGGATTTGCATCCATCCATATCCGCTTGTAAATATTCCCCTATTTCCTCAATACTTCCCAACTATCCCCAATCCCCCATTCCCTAGTCCCATTTTCTGTAAACAACACTCTGTAGCCCCGACCTCCCCCTATTTCCCCCATTGAATGTCGTGCCCAGGTTCACCGCATCTCATGTAAGACAACTATAGGACATCTTGCTAGTTATTCTTAGTCTATGTCAGTTAAGGACTCGTTTCCATTAATTCTGACCCTTCGTTGCACCAGAATGTGATTGTATGGCACCGTTAGGAAGTTTAGGACCTCCCAATACCTCCCCGCAGCTCTTCCTCACGGTTCAGCAACAACAACAACAACAGCAACGGCAGCGGCGTGCACAGGGAGTGCGCGTCCTCACTCCGGCTTGGTTGGTAGGGGGTGTTGGGAGGGCACGAGGCCTTCCCAACGAGCCGCCATCGAACATGTGCTCGACGGGGTTACCAAATAGGGGCTCCCTGTCAGCTCCTCGTCAAGGGCGGAGCCCGGTAACCCCCGCACCCAATGGAAGCGGCGGACCGGCCCCAGGGGGGCGGAGCCAACCAGCCGAGGGCGTGTCACTCCCCGCTGAGCATGCGCAGGAAGAGGGAGGTGACGTCAGATGCGCGCTGAGCTTGAAGCAAGAGAGACGTCCCTTCCGAGCGCTGTGACACCTCCCTGCATCTCTTGGACCGTGCTTGATCCTGTCCCCGAGCCAAGATGCACCTTGTGCTATCAACCTACCTGTCGATTCCTGCCATCAATCCCTGTGTAAGTCTACCTTGTTCCGTTTGTCTGTGGTCTGTCTGGGATAAGATAAGACTGTAATTAAGTGCCCATCTCTTCTGTGTCTTTACCTCACTACCTTGTAATCTACCCCCTTTTCTCCACCACTGTAATTATACCCTCCTCCGGAGGTCTTGAGAACTGTACCCCTTGCGTCGTTTCATCTATCCCAGTCGTTGTGTCCTTTCCATCATTGATTTAGCATCGCGCGATTTGGTCAACGTCTGGGTGGAATCGGGGTCTAGTCGGGGAATAACTGTTCGGTCGCGGCAATACCACCGCTCGGTAAATAACATCTAAACCGCGTCCGTAACAATACTATATATAGCACGATATCTCAGAAAGGTCAATATACTATATATAGCACGATATCTCAAAAAGGTCAATATACTATATATAGCACGATATCTCAAAAAGGTCAATATACTATATATAGCACGATATCTCAAAAAGGTCAAAAAGGTCTATATACTATATATAGCACGATATCTCAAAAAGGTCAATATACTATATATAGCACGATATCTCAAAAAGGTCAATATACTATATATAGCACGATATTTCAAAATGGTCAAAGGTCAAAATACTATATATAGCACGATATCTCAAAAAGGTCAATATACTATATATAGCACGATATCTCAAAAAGGTCAATATACTATATATAGCACGATATCTCAAAAAGGTCAATATACTACATATAGCACGATATCTCAAAAAGGTCAAAGGTCAAAAAGTTCTATATCCAGCATGATATCTCAAAAAGGTCAAAAAGATCCGCGATGTCAAAGGCCCTCCCCTCCCCCTCCCTTCCCCATCCCCCCCTCTTCTCCCCTCTCCCCCCCCCCCTCTTCTCCCCTCTCCCCCCCCCCCCCTCTTCTCCCCTCCCCCCCCGTTCCCCTCCCCTCCCCCGCCCGGCAATGCCGGGTACTTCTGCTAGTACTATATATAGCACGATATGTCAAAAGTTGTGGATGGATTACAACAAAACTTGATTGATCGGTTGGCTAAGTGACAACAAGCGATTCGATTTTGGTTCAAGTCGGATCCAGATCCGACCTTACAAAGCATAAGCTGTTCACCCGGTGGAGGTATGCTCTCTACCTAGTGACGGTTCTAGTTGAGCTATGTTTAGGTTTTCCTCACCTTTGGGGTAGTTTCGTTTCATCCTCGGGATAGGTGTTCTGATGTTAAAAACCGCAACGTTCAGCGGTGTGTACGGGTTGGTCCATTTACTAATGAGGGGTGTGTCGTCATCGTATAATAAATTATAGTGTGGATTTGCTAAACAATATCGGTATGTATTAACATTAGGTGTTATTCAATTTTTATTGTGATTATTGTTGCATTTGCATACATTAAACGTACTAATTATTCCACTTAACCTGCTTTTTCTACCAATACTAACTACACCCCTTAATTTGGTAAAAGTCCAGTCTAGTTAAATATCAGGAGAAACGTTTTGTGATCGATTAATCACGTGACAATAACTTATTTCCTCGAGATGGAACATTCCCTTCACCCTGTGTTTGTCACCACTCACAGGATGATATGGTTTGTCGGCAAGGTGAGACCCACCCTCGGTCTCATGTCGAAAGATTATGAACCACGATTAGTCTCTCGTGATCTCAGGTTGCGTTGGTTGCATGACCTCATGGAAATTGGGGGCACTGGGCAGGTGCCCAGTGTGCCCGTGCGTTAATCCGCTACTGCGCATACCTCCCTCCGCCAGGTTGAACAGTTTGTTTTGTATCCACTGATAGGCCGGATCTGGATTCGCACCTGAACAAAAATTTGATCAGCTAGCTCTGGTAAGCTACCCAACCTGTCCACAAAGTTTTGTCATAATCCGCCCACAACTTGTTGAGATATCGTGCTACATATAGTTTTGGGGCCATCACTTAATGGTGGAGAATCACTTAAAAAATTATACTAGCTGGATCCGGATCCGGATCTTCACCAAAATTGAGTCGAATAGTCCTTGTCAGACACCCAACCGGTCCACTAAGTTTCGTCCAAATCCATCCATAGCTTTTTGAGATATCCTGCTATGTATCGTTTTTTGGCCCGATCTCCCAATGGCGAAGAATCACTTCAACAATTAAATAATTCTCATATCGGAATCCATATTCAGATCTTCACCAAAATCGAATCGATTTGTCCTCGTCAGACACCCAACCTGTCCAACACGTTTCGTCCAAATCCATCTATAACGTTTTGAGATATCCTGCTATGTATCATTTTTGGCCCTATCTCCCAATGTGAAGAATCACTTCGACAATTAAATAATTCTCATATCCGAATCCATATTCAGATCTTCACCAAAATCCGAATCGATTTGTCCTTGTCAGACACCCAACCTGTCCAACACGTTTCGTCCAAATCCATCCATAACCTTTTTGAGATATCCTGCTATGTATCATTTTTGGCCCTATCTCCAATGTGAAGAATCACTTCGACAATTAAATAATTCTCATATCCGAATCCATATTCAGATCTTCACCAAAATCGAATCGATTTGTCCTTGTCAGACACCCAACCTGTCCAACACGTTTCGTCCAAATCCATCCATAACCTTTTTGAGATATCCTGCTATGTATCATTTTTGGCCCTATCTCCAATGTGAAGAATCACTTCGACAATTAAATAATTCTCATATCCGAATCCATATTCAGATCTTCACCAAAATCGAATCGATTTGTCCTCGTCAGACACCCAACATGTCCAACACGTTTCGTCCAAATCCATCCATAACTTTTTGAGATATTCTGCTATGTATCGTTTTTGGCCCTATCGCCCAATGGTGCAGAATCACTTTAAAAATTCTACTAGCCGGATCCGAATCCCGATCTTCACCAAAATCGAATCATTTCGTCCTTGTCACATACGCTACATCTCGGCCAAATTTCGTCCGAATCCGTCCACAACCTTTTGAGATATTTTGTTCACAAACAAACGGACAGACAAACAGACAGGGGTGTAAACATAACATCCATTCACCTTTGGCGGTGGAGGTAACCAGATCCGCATTCGGACCTGAACCAAAATATAATCAGCTTGTTCTTATCACTTACCCAACTCATCCACCAAATTGTCATAATCCGTCCTCAACATTTTGAAATATCCTGCTCCATATCGTTTTGCCCTATCTCTCAATGGTGAAGAATCACGATAAAAGTTTTTTTTTTTAATTCTCTGATCCTGATTCGAATCTTCACCAAATTCGAAGAAACTCTACCTTGTCACATACCCAACCTCTCCACCAAGTTTTGTCCGAATCAGTCCACAACGTTTTGAGATATCGTGCTACATATCGTTTTTTTGCCCCATCACTCAATGGTGAAGAATCACTTATAAATTCTCAGATCCAGATCCCAATGGCTAAATACGGATCATATACATCTATCTATATATAACCCTATGACGTCTGTTTGTTCGGTTGTGCGTCATGGATAGCCTAACGAAGTGACTTAGAGAGGGTAGGAGAGTTCCACGAGGGGGGGGGGGGGACTTTTCACGACAGAAAACATGGGCGCATCAGATTTAGACTCGGGGTGTGCCCAAGGGGCGTGGCTTGCTCTGACTAAAAAGCCCACGACATACACGTGACTATTTATTTTCAGGGTAACTCTGCTAGTTATAAATAACTAGGGCATGCCCGTACTATATATATATATCTAAAATTATATCCCCCCCCTCTATTTACATGAAATGGTTTGGTCCAAAGCGAACGGCTTGCGAGTACGGTGACAATCCCCCCCCTCTATTTACATGCAATGGTTTGGTCCAAAGCGAACGGCTTCCGGAGTTTGGTAAAGAAATCGCCATCGCGTACACAAACGCGCAGGAAAGCGAATGAATCGCAAATTCGTTTTTATTAGTTTTAAAACATCGTTTAACGCCAACATAGCGCCAACATAGTTTGCAAACGTGAAATAAATGAATACGCTCTCAAATGTGCCATCCGAGGCAGAGTGTGTCCGCCACGTTCGGCACACGCGATCGTTCGCTGCTCTCTGATTGGTTGAATCGTTTTTTGGACATAGCTCGGTAAGTAATTGTCCGATTAATATGAAACCTTGAAAAGGCACATCCTCGGGTCCCCAGCAATATACCTGGCAAGTTAAAAGTATATCGGACCCGTGGTTGTCGAGAAACAGCGGTCACAGACAAGCGTACAGACGTACAGACAGACAGACAGAGATTACTGGAATTATAGATAGATTACTACTCACTCGAGGAAGCTTAGACCGCGGTGTTTTGCCTCGGTTTGGTAGTTTGTGCAGTTAATTTCACCCCCATTGCTGTTACGCGACTTCATCATACATATTTCAAGATGGCCACCAGAAATTCTGTGCTAAACACTGGAACGTCTATTCTATTGTATATACAGTATATTTACATGGTTCTTGTCACCTAACCAACCCATCGAGCTAGTTTCGTCCGAATCTGTCCACAACTTTTGGAAACATCATGCTATACTGTGCATCAATTTTGGCCCTATCTTTAAATGGTAAAGAATCACTTTAAAAATTCTTATATCCAGATCTGGAACTTCACCAAAATCGAAGCAACTCGTCCTTGTCAGACACCCAACCGGTCCACCAAGCTTCGTCCAAATCCGTCCACAACTTTTTGAGATATCCTGCTCTATATCGTGTTTGTCCCCATCTCTCAATGGTGAAGAATCACTTTTAAAAAATTATAGTAGCCGGATCCGGATATTCACCAACTTCTAATAATTTCATCTTTGCCATATACCCAAGGTTTCCACCAAATCTCGTCCGAATCCGTCCACAACGTTTTGAGATACCCTGTTTACAGACAAACAGACATACAGGGGTGAAAACATAATTCGCTTGTAATAATATAAATAACAATAATAACTAGAACTGCCACTTTAAAACTGCTGGCAGTGATGACCGGTTTACTCACACCCACTTTTCATACAACCCCACTTTTCATACAACCCCACTTTCATTGCACATGCTTTGACACAACCCCCTTGGATACAACCCCGACACACACACACACATCCCCCCTACCCCCTCCCACACACACACACCCCTCCCCCCACACCCCTCCAAACACACACACACCCACATCCCTCCCCCCCCCCACACACACACACACACATCCACCCTACACACACACACACACACACACATACACATCCCCCCTACCCCCAACCACATCCCCCCTACCCCCACCCCCACCCCTCCCCCCAAGCACACACACACACACACCAACCCCCCCCCCCCCACCTACACACACACATCCCTCCACCCCCACACACATCCCCCCTACACACACACACACACCCCATCCCCAACACACACACAAACACGCGCACACCCCTCCCCCCACACGCACACACATATCCAGACAAACGCACATCCCCCTCCCCCCACCCCCCAAGACACATCCCCCGACACACAACCCCCCCCCCCCCCACACACACACATTCCCCCTACCCCCCACCCACATACACACACACAAACACATGCACACATCCCCCCACCCCAACCCTCAACAACACACACATCCCCCCCACCCTAACACACACACACACAACCCCCAACACACACACACAACCCCCAACACACACACACACACACACACACACATCCCCCCACCCCTAACACAAACACACACCCCCCCACACCCCAACACACATGCACACACACAAACCACCCCCACACCCCCTCCCCCCCACATGCACACCCCCTCCACAAGTACACACACACACACACACACACACACACACACGACACACACACACACACACACACACACACACACACACCCCCACCTCGACACATACACCCCTCCCCCCCCCATACGCACACCCCAACCCCCCCCCCCCCCACACACACACACACACACATATTCCCCCCTCCCCCCCACACACGCACACCCCTCCACACATACATGCATATCCACCCCCCCCCCCCCCCCACACACACACACACACCTCCCCCCCCACCACACCCCACACAAACACACATACCCCCACCCCTAACACACACCTACCCCCACCCCTAACACACATACACATGCACACACCAACCCCCCCCCCCCCACACACACACACACACACACATCCCTCCCCCCCCCCCCCCCCCCACACCCACACACATGTCAATCCATGCACTGATTGCAGAAAAAGCCATTTTAAAAAGAAAATTAACCTGAAATTGCAGACAGAATTATTTATTTCATCTGAGAAGCTAAACGATTCTTCTTCTTCTTTCGAACCTCAAACTTTATGTGAAATGCGATCGATTTAAAAAAAATCAGAATTTGAGCAAATCTGTTTCATTCCTTTGTTAATATGTCTCCCCTATTGATAAATCTGCAATTTGAATTTCATTTGAGGTTGAAATGACTGCGGGAGATCGTGTGATAATGATCACGTCCTGGAAGGGAATCTTCTTCTTCAGTCGCTCTCAACTTTGAGTGAAATACGATCGAGTTAAAAATAGTCAGAATTTGAGCAAATCTGTTTCATTCGTTTGTTAATATGCCTCATCTATTGACAAATCTGCAATTATAATTTTTTTTGAGGTTCAAATGACCGAGGGAGATCGCGTTATCGTGATCACGTTCTGGAAAGACAATCGGTGTGTTTCTTCTTCTTTCAACAATAAAGACTTATAGCTTCGAGACCGTACATCCAATCATCTTGAAAGTTTGCACACTTGTTCCGCATGATGAGAACTACATTGCATTAAAAACTCAAGTCGATCCATGCAGTGGTTCAAGAGTTACAAGCTTTTTAAAATTTGACTTCCATTATTTATTGCGGCCAAACCATGTGACTTATCAAAACGTCTCAAGTAACGTTGAAACATACCCCCATGAGGAACATTTTTGTAAAGTTTCCACTCGGTATCTCCACAAATTATGGAGGTGATTCCATTTCTAGTTTGAGCTTTAAAACGTCATAACTCTGAAACCATGTGTCGGATGACGTCGTGCTCGCTGACTTTTTTGTTCGACATGGGTATGCGAATATGCATGCCAAGTTTGGGCTCGATCAGTTCAGCCGTTGCGGAGAAAAAGGGGTTTTTGTGTTTTTTCACGGAAAACAAGATGGCGGCCGAACCATGTGACGTATGACTTCGAAATTTTTTGCATTCTGAGTTTTATTTAACTAAGCATCTGGGAAAAAAATCCCATTTTCGAGGGAGAAAATTTTTTGTTTGACGAATTCTAACCTCTTAACGTTAGCATTTTTAATATACTCGATACACATGTCTTTTGTTCCCGTTGAAGAGTTCTTTAGAATGAGCCATTCCTCAAATTTTTCCATTGAGGCGTTTCGGAGATACAGAGGGGAAAAGTTGAATTTGTTTTACAAGATGGCGCCCACACCACGTGACCTATGACGTCATAATTAGCATGAAAAAATTCTAGGAGCCGAGACGATCATTTGATGAAAATTTCCTGTCAATCCGACCAGCGGTTGCTGAGAACATTAATTATGAAGTTTTCGGAGGTGCAAAATAAGGCGGAAGAATAATAATAAGAAAAACTCTAGCAGTAATAATAGGTTACTCTCCATTTCATGGAGAGTAAACCTAATAACATAATAAAGAAATAAATAAAACCTTCAATCGCAGGGGTAATAAGTAGCTCTCGGATTCTGAGAACCTTCTGCAAATTTGGCCTTGTAGCCTCATCAATATTAAGAGAGAAGGGAGTATGTTTCAATTTACCAATCAACTCCTCTGTTAGTGCTTTGCCAAGGCCATATTTCAACTTTGATGAAGCACTCATTCTGTCCACCTTCATCGAGCTAAGTATCTCCGGGTCCTTTGCTCAGTGTTATTCCACACATACTATCCATAAATGTTAGTTGATGAAAGCTAGAACTGTGGCACCTCGTTCCAGAAAGTACACCACTGGTTTGGCTGGCAGTTGACGTTTGCTTACATTAGGCCATAATATCGAGGATCATCTTTCCTGCTGGTACCTATTTCAAAAGCCCAGAAATAAAATACCCAGGCTGTTTGGTACTCACCAATTGTGGATGAAATCGAACAGAAAAATCAACACAAGGGACTGCGGTGCTCTAGCTACACAAGGTCAACACGGTAATGAGTTCTGAATGGCTCACAATGTACTTGGCTGTTCAGAGGACCCCAAAGTGTCAACCTGGCTTAGAGACCAGTTGGCACGATGGTCCTGCCTGCAGAGGCAAGACCAAGATGCGAGACTTCGCTGGATTACAGGTCGTGCCCTGTTTGAGTCGATTTTCCCTTGGTATATTGCGATGGAAGCAGCTATTGCCAGTCTATCGAGGGTTGAGGGACCAATGAGAATAAGGTGAAGAGTCAGCAAAAATGGCAATTAAAAGGAGTTTTCAGGAGATTGAGAGGTCATTAAGGTACGTAAACGAAAATGCACCAGACAGTACATGTTGCCTCTGGGTGCACAGGCCACTACTGATAGGACAGATGAGATTTCATCATTTCCAAACATTGAGACAGAATCGACAAGACAACACATGAAAAATAGCAAAACTTTCATTGAAATAATAAACATTCGTATAAAACTGTTATAATCGTTTCTTAAATGCAAAGTCATTGTTGAGTAAATGAATGAGAACATTTTCCCTCTAAAGTGTAAGGCAATATTTTACCCAATACGAACATGGAAAGTTTGTTTAAAAATACACAACAGTCCAAAGATCAACAGAGGCAGATAGTGACAATGTAGTTATCACAATGTAGTTATCTTTGGAAAATTGGCACGAGTGTGTGATGTACCAGAAACATTTTGTGCATCACATAAAGAAAAGAGAAAAATGCAGCTGAGCAAGAATCCCATGAAGAACAAAGAACGTGAAAATGGATGAGTTTTTAAAATTTGAATCTATAATAATAAAAGGCAGTGTCCGTCGATCTCCAACATAACTGCATTAACCACCACTTGGTGAACGCTATTCAGGCTGCTTTTGCAAGCCATGGCGTTACAGCTCACATTTTGGTGTGATATACTTTCATTGTATTAATAGATAGTTATATTAATGTACCTACAAAAATATACTTATTAAAAACAAAACAAATCAAACGTCGTGTTTGGAACTCAAATCAAACGTCCGCCATGGCGAACGATTTCATTGCAAATGTAAAGTTGACATTTTGTCTGCTCTCAGTGGTTTCCACATTTCGCTGATTTGCTGCTTTATTTTCACATTTATCATCCTCCCCCTTCCTCCTCTCCTTTCCCGCCCCCTCTCCTCCTCTCCTTTCCCGCCCCTCTCTTCCTCTCCTTCCCCCTCATTCATATTCCTGTCAGGAAGCGACTCATTGTTGCCCGGCAACACCGGGTACTTTTGCTAGTAATTATATAAACTAGCGTGACTCGGCGCGCGGAGCGCGCCTCACTACATGTCGTTTCAGAGGGGTAGGCATCTTTGGGTCTTCATGGTGTTTTGGGTCTTCAGGGCCATTTGGGTCTTCAGGGTCTTTTGGATCCTCTGGGCCTTTAAGGGTATTTTGGGTCTTTGAGGTGTTTTGGTTCTTCAGGGTCTTCAGAGGCTTTGGGTCTTCAGGGGCTTTTGGTTCTTCTTGGTCTTTAAGGGTATTTGTTTTTTTTGGGGTCTTCGGGGTATTTCTGGTCTTCGGGGTCTTTGGGTCTTGGTGGACTGAAGGGTCTTGGGGGAATTAAAGGGTCGTCAAAGGTCTGAGTGGTCTCAGCAGTCTTAACACCATTAAGAGGGGTAATTAAGAGGGTGGTAATTTTATTTGAAGAAGACGTTTTCGTCGCATATAAACATCGCGACAAACATAGCGACATAACGACATACGTTTGCTCTATTATAATAAGATGGCACATTTCACTCCCCTCTCACCTCCTCCTTGCCCCATAGCCCTCTCAAAACCATCACCCATGTACATCTTCATCCATCCCCATAACCGATTACGGGTACCAGATGATGCAGGATTTTTTGCATTAAGACTTTGAACTGTACAAGTCTACAGAATACGTTAAAAATAAATAAACAAGTGAAAAGAAAAGAACAGAAGCCATGGGGGAAAAAAGAAAAGAAAAAAAGGACGGGACAGGTAGCAATGTTACGTTTGGTAGTGCAAATTGAAAATCCAATGACCTCCTCCGTTGTATGAGGAAAACATTTGTAATTTTTGGTCAGCGGGGTTTTTCAAAGGCAGAGATAATCCAGTTTCCAAGGTATCGGTATTTGTATGCTATGGGCTGTCTGACTCTATGCTGAAATACTGGTTCCGGTAGAAATGAAGAGTCGAGAGCCGCACAATGTTGGCAGTTTGTGACAGGGTCGCAACAGTCCGTTCCTCCATCGGGGATTAGCCTGCCGTTCCGCTGAGAGGAGACACCAGCTACATTTGAGCCATGGTCCTGTGAATGGACCGAATCAATAATACGTGATAATCCTTCAATTTCATTGACTTGTGTACTCCGGAACTCAAATTCCAAAGAGTGTGCATCTTCACTACTACATATGCTTCCAACACAATGATTAGAACGTAAGACAGCAGATGCATCAGGCGATACTTCCAACGGTAGCTTTTCAAATCCAGAGGCCAACTTATAATCGCGGCTCACTTCATTTACGGAGTTTCGCCAGGATGCGAGTTCAGCCTCATGATCGCAGAGTGGGTAAATGCTGGTCGGTTCCTGCAATGAACTATCCGATTCACAAAATGCAAAAATATCTGATGCAGAAGTGACGCTAGTGCTGTCTTCATCTGAAAAGTCAAAATCGGATTGGCTGTTCTTCGACGATCCTTTCTCATAACTAAAGTCAAAGCTTGTCATATCGCCCGAATTACTTTCAATCTCACTCACATCTGAATCTTCTTTGCTTGGGGAGGACATATTACTTTCCTCTGACGAAACTTTTAATTTCTTCCTTAGATTTTCATCTTCATAAACATTGCACTTACGCTTCCTACTGGTAGCAGTTGAATTAACTTCAATCTCACGAAAAGCAAAATCTTCCTCTTTGAGTGTGGAACATTTATTACTTCCTTTGGTTGGAGTACAATCTTGATCATAATATTGTGTCGTATATTCAGCACCTGAAGGCAATATGTTTGAGTGAATTTGATTTGGTCCCATGTCAATAATGTGTGACGAACCAATATTTCGAAGAAGATGGCTGTGTTTAGAATCGTCGGATGATGAGCAAGCATCCAAGCCGAGCTTGTCCGCCCTGGCCTCCGATGCATCACATAGTTGGTGGTTTTCCAGCTTGCAAGCTTTATGTGGCGTTCCCATGTCAGCATGATGCTGTGCATTTCCCGAATTTTCTTTTGAACCAGATGAAAAAGAAATGTTTGTTTGACAGTTGTGATCCGATGTATCACTCGAAGCGATGGAGCTCTCATTTGCAATGAGACGAGTCGTGCTGCAGAGATCCCATTTACCGTTTTTACCGGGAACAATTCTCTCTGAATGTGCAGTACAATCTTTATCATATTCTTCCGTAGGAGTGTTTGCCAGTTCTTTTGGAGGACTACGGGGAAATGAAGCAGGTTGACTGAACAAAAGTAAAGAACTGCAAAAACTCTGAGTTGAGACACGCACATCCTCTTCACCCTTGGAGCAAAGTGGCGAGTTGCTATAAACTCCTTCAACTGCTGGAACTGGTGTTGCTCTTGTGGGCAGTTTGGCCAAAGTATTGTCAGAACCTGAAGGCAACATTCTTGAGGGAATTTGATTTTGTACATCAACAATGTGCGACGGATCAACATTTCGAAGAAGATAGCTGTGGTTAGACTCGTCGTATGACGACTGAGAATCTGAGCCAAGCTTGTCCAATGGATCCAGTGCATCACCCAATTGGTGGTTTTCCAGCTCGCAAGGTTTATGTGTTCCCATGTCGGAATGATGCTGTACATTTCCCAAATTTCCTTTTGAACATGATGAAAAATAAATGTTTCTTCGACAATCATCACCCAATTTATCACTTGAACCTATGCAACCCTCATTTGCTAAGAGAGGAGCTTTGATTGAATCATTCTCAATACCACATGTTTCTTCATTTAGAAGTCCATGTGAGCTTGGTTTGCAGAGTTGGCTTTTTGTTGATGGATTTGCATTGGCATGCAGGATGAGTGGATCTTTAATTTGCAAACAGGTGACACACTCAGAATACTGTCCAAGGCCATCAACTCCATCCAAACAACGATGCACAATACAATTTTCAGTTCTCCCTCCAATCAAAGCTGGTCTAGCAACGACGCTCTCACTTCTTTCCACAACGCTTGCAACAGGGGCTGCCACAATGGCAGGTGCAGTCTGCATATGGTTCTCAGGGAAGGAGCCATTGCTTTGTTCCAACATAGTGACATCATTGTTCACACCCACGCCACTTGTAGGATTCCACGAGTCAATTATCATATTGATTTCGGCTGTGATAAGGGCACTATCTTGAGAATGACTTCCATTCATTCCAGTCGTGCAGAAAGCACCGGTCCAATCTGCCCGTCAGCACAAATCATGGATCATGGATCCTCACGCAAAACAACAATGGTGTAGTTTTGATGCCAGACACAATTGCTGTGTTTGAAATCACAACCTGGCATGAGAAGACATGCATGAGAAAATGTAGATCTGCCTTCAATTTCAGATAGCGCAAGGTTGTGCTGAGGCGGTGTTATAAAGCAGCAAATCTACACCGGAGAGCAGCAGATCACTTGAAAGGGATGCGGCGTCGTCATGGTATCTGGAAGGGATCATGTTGCAGACTTGCCTGTAAAGACACACAAAGTAACCAAATTAGAAAGTGATGCCACATATTACAAACAAAAATCAAGTGTCTTTGTGCAAGTAAATATATCAATGGGCAGATCCTAGTGTCTTTAACATCAGGAAGGTGGATTCGTTTGCAAAGGCACTTTACAAACATCAGAAACTTTCATAAATCTTTCTTCAAAACATCCTGCAATTGGCCTAATGTATTATATCAGTACGAGCAACAAAAGCCCGTCAAAACTGAGGAGTTGGAGCAGTTTATTTGATGGTGCGGCCTTGTGAGCGTGCCAAAGTCTGAAGCCTCGGCCTAGTGTCAGGTGCGTTTATACCTTCTTTATTTATTACACATCCTACGGATGTAAATTAACACTCGTTTTACACTGCCCACATTGCACATCACGTAGTGAATTTAACCTCCCTCTGCCTTGTATTTATTGTTATTTTAAAAAACGTTTCTGTACACCGCCATTGAGTCTCGTTTTACAAGCCACCGTCTACATTTCCAATATAAGAGACATAATTACTCTTTTATGGAAAATGCTTTTCGAGTTCGTTTTATCCTCAAAAATAGATCGGAGTGAACACACATTTGTGTTAAAAGATTGGCCTTTAAATCCTACCCGTATGAAGGGGGACAGACATCTGTACAAACACACAAACTCACATTGTGTTTTCGACAAGATATAACATACACATGTGGTAGATATAACAAGTAGTATCCAAATCGTTACATAGTGTAGGCTTTCGAGGGTAGGGAATAAAATAGATAAGTAAAACCTGCTTAAAAACTAGAACGGTCCTCAGAAATCCACTCTGGCCGGAGTACAGAGGAGATTTACCCGATCCGACCACGATTCTGTATTGGAGACATATACGGATTCGTGGTGGTGACAATATCTATTATTCGCTCCATTGCACTCACCAGGATCTGTTGTATTTCATGTACAGGCTTAAATATTTGTTTTTTGTTTTTGTTGTAAAATGACTGTACAACAGAATCGACATCGCCATTGAAAACTTTGTTGATGTCAATCCTAGACATGTCAATAATGTTAAATTTATTAATCAATGCTCCAGAACAAATGCCTTATATCATACTCTTTTTATCAAATTTCAACATTTGTGGGATACTCTGCATGCGGATCTGGTAGATAGTTTGATCTTTGACCTAAACCTTAAAATGCATTGGTTTGGTGCTAGATGTGAATGATTCCTTGCCATAACTCACCCATGGGTTTATATAACTAGTGGGCCCTTTGGTCCAATGGACCTAATTTTAATTGGTCTTCATTGCCTTGTAGCATAGCGGCCTGCTGTGGTGCTTCAGCATTAGCTTGACTTTCACCAATCCCAGAAGTGCTTCGGTCAGGGCGGGGGGTTTGGAGAGGGGAAAAAATGGGGGATTAAATGTTTGTTATTATTATTGCCAAATGATACAACTATTATTATTGTTGGTAATATTATTAGTATTGATTAATATATGCTTTGTTACAATGTTATCATTGTTTTTATCATTTATTTTGGAATTAGAATGTCATGCCGTGGAAGGACCTATTCAGCTGCTCTATACACCTTAACATGGCGCATGCTTAGAAACATGGGAATTCTTCCATTAATTTGTAGTTAATTAACCTAATCAACTTAGGAAACATGAGAATTTTTCAGTGTCTCACATTCCACATGAGAAAGTTCCAGTAGAACACCACAAAACATGACACACACACACCCCATTAATTTATAGACTTAGATGTTTGATCATAATTTCAAGTTTTCTCCTTTTTGAATATAACTTTTTTAAATTAATACCTATAATCGAGTACACACGTGTGTACACACACACGTGTACACACACACACACACACACACACACACACACACACACACACACATTGGCAAAGACACCAAACGTACAGGCTCCGGGGTTAGTTATTTCTTATAACTTAAATGTTCGAGGTAGTCCTCCCTTATGTCAAGTGAGTTTTCAAGAGAATATATGTGCTGTGATTAGTTAGGGTTTAGTGGGATTAGTTAGGGGTTTCCCCATCTTTTTCACTTTCATTTTATCTTTGTTCTGGAGCCAAGTGCTATTTCTCCTGAGCTTTGGAGGAAGCACACCATCACCCATTTACCTATGCACGCCAAAACCTCATTCAAATCCATGTGCCAAAACCAAACTGCCACTACTGCCACAACAGCATCTCAACCGCCATTTAACGACCATCAGACTACAAACCATCTCCACTTCACAACACCACAATCGCCTTCCTCCACCACAAGAACAACGACCAACCTCGCACTTAATTTGCTCACCATTCACTCATGATTGCGCCTGAACCACAGCTCAACCACACCGCCTCAACCACAAGACATCCACCATTGACCACTGCAATGCTTCAAACATCTGCCTGTTCCTCATTGCTGCAATCAACATCTCATGCTGCATGAGGATTCCATGGCGCTTGCACCCACTCCCACTGCACCACGACCAACAAGCCAAGCTGCCGGTTAGCGCAAACTTGCAAACAAACTTGCGCTAATCTTCCCATGGTTCCCTATCATCAGCGGCAACCCGAGGGTTGTCTACCATGCTATCCGGGCCCTTGTCCCTACAAAACTGCTCAATGTGAAGTGAGGAGCTCAGGACCATGGCATTTCTGAAAATCAATGAGGACAATTCAAGACCAACAGGCTCGCGGAGAGGGTGACGTCATACAGAAGCTCATCTGAGCCAATGGACATGCCACGCCAGTACCAAAGAGAGCGGCATGAGACCTTTGGCCCCAGAACCACGCCTGGAAAGGGCAGTGCATCACCTTTGACCCCGCCAAACTCCACCCCCTCCCCAGAAGCATATACGGTGGAGTTACAAATCGGGATAGACAGTGGAACATGCACAGTCTACAGTCTACGACCCGGGATCTGACATTCGACAGTTCAAGAGTCGAGACTGAGTGGAGGACTAGCCAGGAGGAAGGTGCTAACCTGTGGCATTCAACCTGCATGAGGATCGGGAAAGGAACGGCGAAGCAGCGCCGGAGCAGGCCAGACATTCAGTGCCAACCAGGAAAACAGTCAACACTAAGAGAGCTCAACCGGTATTATTTCCCATGACATTTCCCTCACCAGAAGGAAGCGACGGGCTCATTAGTCCTCATGCGGGCAGCCAGAGGTCGAAACAGCCTCACACTGCTATATCTTTCCTTCGGGTGCAAATTCCTTCACCTTTCCTTCGGGTGCGAATCTGATTTGGCACCAATGTTATGTTGATTTAGGTAAGATTGTCGAAGGGGATTATTAACCGGGTGAGAAATGCAATATTACTCTGTACATTGACGCACCACACTCCCACATTGCTTGTCTTTTGCCCCACCACAGGAGTAAATGTATGTCTGCTGTAGCTTGTGAATAAACCTTATTGCTTTGAATGTACCAAATACTTTTCCTCGCCCCACTTTTTGTAAATAATAAACCCACAACACACGTTCTTCCAATCTACATGTGATATCTTTTCCTTCATTGGTTTAGTGTAGTCCACACTAGAGTTAGCCAGGACGTTTTTCCCCAATCGATTGGCTCCACATATTAGCCGTTACGTACTGGGCAGTTTGCTCAATTGCACCTGATTAAATAACATATCAGTACAAAATGGGGGCATGATCCCCGGGTTAGGTTGGCCACGACACCCCCAGGTAAATGGTGTCAGAGGAATTACCCTGGGATATTTGGTCATATGATTGGTGTTCATGGTTGATTAGCAACCTGCCTGACCATGGAGTTATGTGCAACTGGTGGCTTCAGGACAGGTAGTCAGGAGGAGCCCGAGAAGTCTCCTCATGGTAAACCCCAAACCCTGCGTCCATAACAATATAATATACATAATAATGAATTTATTAGACTAGTACACCCACTCTCCATGTGAGCAGCAGGGGCAGTCATGTCATTATATTTTTTATTATTTCCAATTATTATTACTTTTCCAATGTGTTAAATCAGGTCATTGAATGGATCAGAACATGCATGACATAACATGGAAGATCAAGTCATTGAAAGGATCAGAATATGCATGGCATAACATATTAGACCAGGTCATTGAAAGGATCAGAACATGCATGACATAACATGTTCGATCAGGTCATTGAAAGGATCAGAACATGCATGGCATACCATGTTAGATCAGTCCATTGAAAGGATCAGAACATGGATGACATTATAACATGTTAGATCAGGTCATTGAAAGGATCAGAACATGCATGACATTATGACATGTTAGATCAGGTCATTGAAAGGATCAGAACATGCATGACATTATAACATGTTAGATCAGGTCATTGAAAAGATCAGACATGCATGACAGCATAACATGTTAGATCAGGCCATTGAAAGGATCAGACATGCATGAAAGTATAACATGTTAGATCAGGTCATTGAAAGGATCAGAACATGCATGACATTATAACATGTTAGATTAGGTCATTGAAAGGATCAGAACATGCATGACATAACATGTTATATCAGGTCATTGAAAGGATCAGAACATGTATGACATAACATGTTAGATCAGGCCATTGAAAGGATCAGCACATGCATATTATAACATGTTAGATTAGGTAATTGAAGGGAACAGAACATGCATGATATTATAACATGTTAGATCGGGTCATTGAAAGGATCAGACCATGCATGACATTATAACATGTTAGATCAGGTCATTTACAGGATCAGAAGTTGCATGACATTATAACATGTTCGATCAAGTCATTGAAAGAATCAGAACATGCATGACATTATAACATGTTAGATCAGGTCATTGAAAGGATCAGCACTTGCATGACATTATTTATTATATGTTAGATCAGATCATTGAAAGGATCAGAACATGCATGACATTATAACATGTTAGATCATGTCATTGAAAGGATCAGCACATGCATGACATTATTAGATGTTAGATCAGGTCATTGAAAGGATCAGGACATGCATGACATTATAACATGTTAGATCAGGTCAATGAAAGCATCAAAACATGCATGATATTATAACATGTTAGATCAGGTCTCTGAAATGATCAGAGAGACCATGCATAACGATATAACATGTTAGATAAGGTCATTGAAAGGATCAGCACATGCATGACATGATAACATGTTTGATCAGGTCATTGAAAATATATCATTAATATTACGGTATGCCATTATCATAAGTGTTGTGATTGCCTTTGTAATGAGAAGAAGTAAATGAGAAGGACACGGTCATGTTATTAAACCCAACCCTTGTGGGGTATATAGAGTCCAGTAGATCTTCTCAGTTCTGTAAGTAAAACTTACCTCATGGATGTTGGTTGGGATTCCTCCAAATTTCTTTGTTTATTGTTATAAAAAGCATTAGCGACTGTTTAAAAAGCTAATCATACGTGTTTGTGGTTTGTCATATTTTTACTTCTGGTAGAGGCCGTTGGCCCGTTGCTTCCACAAAAACGCCATGATGAGCTCTTTATAAACGTTGACTCGACGTTTGTTCTAGGAGGAAAAACCCCTTGGGGAGGTGGGATATTATTGGTATCAATATTGTTTTGTAATAACATTAATATATTATGCTATTGTCGTTAGTTTTATTATTAGCAGCGGCATTTGAAAAACACCACGATAAAGCTAACTTTACATGGATATACACCTCAACACGCAATCCCATTGATGGCAATGGCGGGGAAAAACTGCTCGGGGGAGAACACCCCCTTGGGGAGGGGGGCAAATTAATGGGCTACAACCTTCATTTTGTGACCCTCAGTCATATTGTCAAGTTTGGTTGAGATTGGATAAGTAATGACGGAATGTATCGGGTCTAAAAATCATCAGACAGACGCCAAATTGCGTATTTTAGTATGACTAATGAACAGGATTAAATAATTAAATTGATATTTGTGGGATAATTACATGCGCAGACCGCGAATCGAAGCCAGGTTCTCTGGTGAACGGTACCAGTGCTCTGCCATCTGAGCTATCTGTGAGACCTTGACTGAGAATGCAATTTTTCAACACATGATTGCCACTCTCTTTCCGTCAATGCTTCCGGGGCACTCGTTGCCAACCGTGGGAGCACCAACGGCCTGAACACCTTGGGGAGGTTGTGTTGTTGTATAATGTTGTTGTGTTGTTGTCCAACAGTTGATAAAGTCCTGTTATATGGGCATACTTCATCAGAGCACATGACACAGGCTTCCCACCAAAGATACCACCTTGCCCCACCTGGATAACAACCTGGCCCCAATTTAAGCCCAGGAACCATTTTCATTGCTGCCCCTTGCTGTCACCTCTGCTACTACAGACATCAAACGTTTTTCTCGAGTAGTTTTTTCTGCACGCTAATGGATCATCGATTTTGGAAGGTTTATCTCAAATCCTGTTGGAGATATTTAAGCTCAAAGTTACAGAAACCTAGTGCGTTACAATATTTTTGACAAAGGTGTCAATTTCACAATTTTACTGAATCAAGTATGTACCACTCAAAGCCTTCAAAAATCGTTTTGCCAGTAGTACCCAAGAAGTTCCACAATTGTCCGGAATACTGAGCCTCAAACGCATTGCATCGGGAAAATACTGCACCTAGAAGTTGCCCCCAGGGCTCAAAATGGCACTTTTTAGCTCAACATGACCTTCTTTGACCTCTCTGTATGAAATAACTGGCAGGATTTTAGAGTTAAACTTTTTACACTAGGTCAGGCACGTTGTCAGCTATCCAGAAACATAAATAAATCGTATAATTGAGAGATGGGAGTAAAATCCATATAACGAGCACAATTCATCACCTCAAGTTGCAGCCTATAAGCAGAGAGCTTGGAGAGTACGGCAGGATGCCAGACTGCATCAAAAGCACGATATATGTCCAGAGAGACGGCCCTGATCTCATGTCAGATATTGAGGGCTTACATTCATTGCTGGGAGAATAGAAGCAACATGTCCAAGATAGAATGACCGAGTCTGAAACTGACCTGATCATCTGAGATGAGGCCGCAAGGCAAAAAGGAGGATTGATGCCAATACAATGATAGATTCCATCACCTTGATTATAATTGGATCCGTTTTTACACCATGTTTGTGTATTGCAGTGAAGTTGGCTAACTCTCAGGCAATCAAAATCTGCTCCAGAAAGAATGATCGAGTGAACAGACTAGAAAAAGGATGAACAAGAGCAGCAGGGCAGGTTTTCATGACACATATGCTGATGCTGTCTGGGCCTGTCACAGAATTGTCTTAACCCTCATTCAGAGTGCAAAGTGCATTCTCTGCTTGGGTGTGTTTTGTAACACGGTCTTTTGCGGAATTGATCTCCGGAATGATTGGTCACCATTGTGGAGAAAGTGGTTTACATGGGGGGGAGGGAGGGAAGGCGTGCATGTGATAATATGTTGACTATTGCATGTGTGACTCACAATGCAATGTTGGACAGAACATATTGCTTCAGGGTAGACAGGCCCCTACTTGTAGAACAGATGAAGGTTCATAATTTTAAAAAAAACATTGAGAAATCCTCAATAAAGCTCTAAATGAGACATGAAAAATACCAAAAGGCAAAAATACCGAGGCATCAATGTATGTGCTCCAGAAGGCTCTAATAAGACTCCAGAAGACTCCAATAAGACTCTAGATCTTCAGTCTACCCCATATGTCGACATTAGTTGGTGGACGTTAAAGATCCTACGGTGTCCTTCGAGCAGGAGAGGCGAGCTATCGCCAGCACCATGAACAAATTACAAATTCCTGCCCTTACTGCTGGGAAGGCATGGGAATAGAGCCTGTGATTGATGCTGTGAAGAGGAACAGGTTGAGATGGTTTGGTCATGTGTTGAGGAAGGATGAAAGTGACTGGTTGAGAAGAGTGATGGAAGTGAATGTAGAAGGAAGTAGAGGACGGGGAAGACCGAGAAAGACTTGGCTAAAGATGGTGGAAGAAGAAATGCGGGCAAGGGGGTTAACAAGGGGAGATGCAGAAAATAGGGCAAAATGGAGAAGATTGTCATGGGGACCGCAAGGCTAACCCCCGCTCTAGCAGGGAAAATGGCCTTAAAATCTTAAAATGCATGTTGTTGTGTTTGTTGTACTGCTGGGAAGGCAATGGCAAACCACCCAGTATAACCTGTACGAAGAACAACGCTCTGTAAAAAAGTATGGCACATCTCATCAGGATAATCATCAACCCCCCCCCCCCCCCCCTCCCTAGTTCATACCCAACAATCGATCTTGTAAATCACTGCATTAAATCACAATCACTGCATAGCAAACAGACTCGGTGTAATGGTTCGAGTGTTCTCTCTGAATCTGGGAGATCAGTGGCTCAAACTCTGGCTGAGTCATAACAAAGACTATAGAAATGGTAAGTGCTGCATCCTTGCTTGCCCCCCCCCCCCCCACCTTAAAGTATGCAGCCCGACACTGTCTATCCTCACCTCTGGATGTTGACCTATCACCGTCAGGTCCAGGCAGTGTATGGCTATGAGCACCAAGTTTATATAGGCTGAGATCAAGGGACTGGTAGATGAAGGTGTCATTGAGGCCAGTGAATCTCCCTGGCGATCACAAGTACTCGTGACCACCAGCGAGTGCCAGAAAACAGATGGTCGTAGACTACTCTCAAACAATTGAATGATTCACCCTCTTGGATATACCACTCCCACAAATTGAAGAGATGGTAGGAAAGGTCACCCAATACAAGGTCTTCAGCATGCTAGACATATGTAGCTCCAACCATAAGATTACAATAAAGGAAGAAGAAAAACAGTAAACTGCATTTGAAGCAATCAAAAGACTATACCAGTTCCTACCAAATCCCTTCTGGTGTAATCAATGGCGTTGCTAGCTTCCAATGCGTAATAGACAACATGATAGCTGAGGAAAATCTCCAGGACACACTTGCCTATGTGGACAATGACACACTCGGTGGCAGAACCCAACACGAGCACAGCACCAATCTTGAGAGATTCCTTCAAGCCGCCAACAAGTACAACTTGACCTTCATTACTGTTAAAAGCGTCTTTTCTGTGAGCACCATCGATCTTCTTGGCTGCTATATTAGACCGTACCCTGAATGCCTTTGGCCCCTCCAGGACCTGCCACCTCTACATCGAGTAGTTGGCACGTTCTCTTAATATTTGCAATGAATTGTCAAATTCTCTGACAAGATCTGTCCACTTGCACAAAGTAAAAGCTTTCCACTATCAGCTGCTGCTACTGAGGCCTTAAAAACTCTCAAAAGAGCCATAGACAGTTGTAGTAATGACAATCGATGATGAGGTTTGTTTCATAGTAAAGACTGATGCTTCTAATAACGCCAGCGTGGCCACACTCGTGCAGTTAGGTCGACCTGTCACCTTTTTTTCTAGAACTCTTTCAAAATCAGAGCAACGCCACTCTGCTGTGGAGAAAGAGGCATAAACCATTGTCAAAGCTTTGCGAACATGGAGGCACTACCTTTTGGGGCATCATTTTCAGCTGATCACAGACCAAAAATCTGTTGCCTTCATGATCAACAACAGAGAGTCCGGCATTGGAAAGATTGAAAAGATCAGGCTGTGGCATATTGATCTATCATTGTACTGCTACCCCTGCTTGCAGGGAAAAATGGCCTCTAAAGGTGGTTTTTTTTTTATTGTACTGCTACGGTATAGTGTATCGGCAGGTAAGAACAATGCTGCTGCAGATACACTCGCATATCTACTGCTCCGCAGCTAACAGTGACTCTCTCTAGAGCTCCATGACTCAGTGCCACCCAGGTATTACGAGAACGGCACACTCTGTACGATGTCGCAACTTTCCCCGCTCAATGCATAAAAATAATAATTCTCGAGGTTCCCTTTTGCTCTCCCTTGTTCTGACCTCAACACAGCCACGGGCATTAAGTGTTTTGCCATCTGTTCTCAATCTTCAGCATGCTGGGATACGTGTCCTCCGATCATGACTTCATTCATGTCCAGAAGTGCCACAAGCTTCCGTCATGGACGCAGTATCGCCACCAGCCATACTACTGCCCACAATCCGCAGGGGAACAACCCGGTCAAGCAATATAATGGCATTATCTGGAAGGCTGTAACCCTTGCTCTCAAGTCCAGAGGCCTTTTTACTGCACAGTGGGAAGCTGTTCTCACTGACGTCCTTCACTCTGGGCAATCCCTCCTGATTATTGTGACCAATCTGAACCCTCATGAGAGGATGTTTGCGTTTCAGCGTTGGTCAAACAATGGTCATCGCATATCCTTGCAAGGTCCCCCTGAAGAGAAAGTGCGCCAGGCAAAGCATGAGCCTTTCATTGACAAAAGGTGAATTGATCTACTGGAGGCGAACCCATGAGTACGCCAACAGTCGACTCCCTGATGGTATGGAGACCACTGCGTCCATAGAGCACCTCGAGGCAACTTCCCAGGTCTTGACGAAATAACACGCCTACAGGAACGCATGCGCCCTGGACCAACTTTGAGCGAGGGAATGCCGACTCATAAGTTTTCACCTGCTGCAGAGGTCTACGGAATTCCGTGACCGAGAGCACGAACGACCAATTGCCTACTGAGGCAGAACCTCCATTACAACGATCTCATGTCATTCGGCCTCCCAATAAATTACACCTGTGAAAGGACTACGGTAGTCAAACTTTTGACATGGGGAGAGTGAATGTAGTAAATTTGGTTCATCTCCTATACAAACTCTTACTAGATGGTCTCTCAATGAGTGCGTGTTAGTCCCCTACTGGTTTCACCAGAGGGGTCCATAGGTTTGCTCCCCGTCTGCCCATCCGTCCGACCCACTTTTTCCCATATCCTTTAACATATTCAACTGAAACTTTGCACATGGCTATATTCTGACAAGTTACAGAACAAGTTCGAGTTTCAGGGCGTTTCGTCAATTTTTCCACAAAGTTATGCCCTTTTTTGACTTGGACAATATCCCATCGATAGGGGACATGCATATTGACTATTGTATTGCAAAGCAATTGTCGCTCGTTATAAAATATCTCTTATCGAGGTTACAACTGATCATCCATCTTGCTCTTAGTCTTTGTTTCAGCACTACTTCATTCAATTAAATAAGTCCATGCTTCAGATCTATGTGAGCATCTACTTCAATGAAATGAATCAATTAAATAATGTCATGATAGAATGTGAAAGAACTTCGGTCATACCACAAGCGCAGCAGGTAAAGTCAGCAAAAGGTAAGTGGTAGGTAGTCTCGTCGTCTTGGCAATTCGTGCTGAGCCTGGAGGAATGCCGGTGGACATAACATTCCATTCACGTCATGGAAGTCATTCCCGCTGCGTCAAACGATATGAAGTAACAGAAACCAACATCGACGAAGTTAGTGAATCCAACAATTAAATCCAACAATTAGCGAATACGTTTAAGGATCAAATGTTCAGCAACTCCACATACTTCCCGGAGCACCGCCGCCTATTCCTTTAATACCCACGTTGTTGTTGTTGTTGTTTTACGATCCTTTGAGTGATCGCTGAGGAAAGTTAAAACCGTTTTCATTTAATACAATTTTAATGAAACCCATTTAATCAAGGCCGAATTTTCGTGACAACCTTCTACTTTACGCACACTATAGAGTATTTTTTTCAATTTAGAACAGCCCTTGATACCCGTTTTAACCTTTTTTCGACTTAAGACGAATATAAACCGCAATGTGACTGAAATAACGTGGTAAGTAAGCAGTTTGACGAAGTAGATCGAGCATTGCTGAAAATTACACATATTTCCCGTTTTGAACCACCTGTGCACTTCGTGTTGTTGTTGTTGTTGTTAAAATTGTTTAGTCTGAGGGGCGAAGTTGAGGTTGAGGGACGTGCAAATCCTTTAATAAAACCTTCTCTGAAGTTTAAAAATAAATTTTCTCATTAAGATAGGCCCACGATACCGATTCCAACCCGTTGCCTTCGACTTTAAATAATATACAACGCAGTGAGACCACTGGTCTCTATACTTACAGGATGGGAATCCTCACATGGCTTGGTGGAGCGATTGTGAAGCCGAGCGGCGACCATATTGTGACCCCCAGAAGGTGACGCTGCTCCATTAAAACAAGCGTCTTGAAGTCGTTGCTTAGGTTACGATATTTATATAAAACTAGCACAAGTACCCAGCGTTGCCGGGTGGGGGAGGGGGAGTGGGAGGGGAGGGGAGGGGGGAGGGGAGGGGGGAGGGGGGAGGGGAGGGGGGAGGGGGGAGGGGAGGGGGGAGGGGAGGGGGGAGGGGGGAGGGGGGAGGGGGAGTGGGAGGGGAGGGGAGGGGAGGGGAGGGGGGAAGGGAAGGGGAGGGGAGGGGGGAAGGGGAGGGGAGGGGGGAAGGGAAGGGGAGGGGGGGGGGGAGGGAAGGGGAGGGGGGGAGGGAAGGGGAGGGGGGGAAGAGAAGGGGAGGGGGGGGGAAGGGAAGGGGAGGGGGGGGGAAGGGAAGGGGAGGGGGGGGGAAGGGAAGGGGAGGGGGGGGAAGGGAAGGGGAGGGGGGGGAAGGGAAGGGGAGGGGGGGAAGGGAAGGGGAGGGGGGGAAGGGAAGGGGAGGGGGGGAAGGGAAGGGGAGGGGGGGGAGGGAAGGGGAGGGGGGAAGGGAAGGGGAGGGGGGGGGAAGGGAAGGGGAGGGGGGGAAGGGAAGGAGAGGGGGGAAGGGAAGGGGAGGGGGGAGGGGGGTAAGGTAAGGAGAGGGGGGGAAGGGAAGGGGAGGGGGGGAAGGGGAGGGGGGGAAGGGAAGGGGAGGGGGGGAAGGGAAGGAGAGGGGGGAGGGGGGAAGGGGAGGGGGGAGGGGGGGAAGGTAAGGAGAGGGGGAGGGGGAAGGGAAGGGGGGAGGGGGGAAGGGAAGGGGGGAGGGGGGAGGGGAGGGGGGGAGGGGGAGGGGTAAGGGGAGGGGGAGGGGCAAGGGGAGGGGTGAGGGGGGAGGGGTAAGGGGAGGGGCGAGGGGTAAGGGGAGGGGGGAGGGGTAAGGGGAGGGGTTAAGGGGAGTGGGGAGGGGAGGGGAGAGGGGGGAAAGGGAGGGGAGAGGGGGGAAGGGGAGGGGAGAGGGGAAGGGGAGGGGAGAGGGGGGAAGGGGAGGGGAGAGGGGGGAAGGGGAGGGGAGGGGAGAGGGGGGAAGGGGAGGGGAGAGGGGGGAAGGGGAGGGGAGAGGGGGGAAGGGGAGGGGAGAGGGGGGAAGGGGAGGGGAGAGGGGGGAAGGGGAGGGGGGAAGGGGAGGGGGGAAGGGGAGGGGAGGGGGTAAGGGAGGGGAGGAGGGAAGGGAAGGGGTTCATCACCTTTTCGTTGAATATATGCTGGTGCTGGCGTTCATCCTGTTTCTGAGTTAAGTGTAATGCTGATCAGGAAGAAGAAGAAGCCGTACTATCAACATTGTACACTTCCGGAATTGTTTGAATTATTTGCATTCAAATGTGTGGTGATTGTTTTGTATTTATTTATGCGAATGTGTACTTGTATATAACTGTCATCTATCTATAATTCCAGTAATCTCTGTCTGTACGTTTGTACGTTTGTACGTTTGTCTGTGACCGCTGTTTCTCGACAACCACGGGTCCGATATACTTTTAACTTGCCAGGTATATTGCTGGGGACCCGAGGATGTGCCTTTTCAAGGTTTCATATTAATCGGACAATTACTTACCGAGCTATGTCCAAAAAACGATTCAACCAATCAGAGAGCAGCGAACGATCGCGTGTGCCGAACGTGGCGGGCACACTCTGCCTCGGAGGCACATTTGAGAGCGATATTCATTTATTTCACGTTTGCAAACTATGTTGGCGTTAAACTATGTTTTACAACTAATAAAAACGAATTTGCGATTCATTCGCTTTCCTGCGCGTTTGTGCACGCGATGGCGATTTCTTTACCAAACTCCGGAAGCCGTTCGCTTTGGACCAAACCATTGCATGTAAATAGAGGGGGGGGATTGTCACCACTCGCAAGCCGTTCGCTTTGGACCAAACCATTTCATGTAAATAGAGGGGGGGGGATATAATTTTAGATATAGATATAGTACGGGCATGCCCTAGTTAATTAAAAAGGCTTAGGCACTATTGAGCGATTTTTTTTTTTTTAACTCCAAAAAAAAACGAACTTGTTTTTTTTCCAAACATTTTTTTTTTCCCCTAAAACACTCCCAGGTACTCACTGATGAACTTCTGAAAGTTTTGCCGAAGATCCGTTCAGCCATCTCTGAGAAAAATGGCGACACACACCTCTCTTATATAGTAGAAGATATATCTAAATATCTATAAAGCTCAGTTGACCTTTTGCTCCACCAAATAACAGCGAAACGGAGTTGAGTAAAAGGGTGAAAATTCTACAGATGCTGTGATACATAACTACCTCTGTCGGTTTGAATATTTGAAAGAGAATAGACGTCTGGATCAATATTAGAATTAAATTTAAATCCCGATATATATATATCTATAACGCTCAGTTGACTGGTGAACTATATACAGTACATATATATAAACGCGAGTTGTCTTTTTTTTTTTTTTTGTATACAGAATCGAGGCTCGTGAAAGAGCTAACATTTATCACACAAGCAAATCAAACAGACAAACAAAGTATATAAAAAGGGGAGCGGTAGACAAGATGGGGAGAGAAGGGGAAGCACACAAACACAACATTTGAGAGCAGGGACATCGGGAGATGTGTGGGACGGAGAGGGCTTGGGGGGTGGAGGTGGGAGGGGGGGGGGGAGGTGGGAGAAGTATAAAACACAAAGACACGAAAGACTTCCAGGAAGGAAGTTGGTATTTCAAAAAAGTGGATTTGGGGTGAAATTAGCGGGGTTAGAAAAGATCAAGGTTTTGGATGGGGGAAGATAGGAGATGGTGGTGAACAGCTGTTTTAAAGACCTGGAGGGAGGAGTGGGATTGAAGAGAGTGATGGAGTTTGTTCCAGAGGCGGGAGAAAAGAGGAATGAAGGAGTGAAGGTGAGCAGAGAGTCTTGATTTTGGCAGTTTAACCATAAGAGGGTTGCAGGCAGATCTTGTGCGACCTGTAGGAATATTTGGGGGACAGAGCCCAGAGAGACCTGGGGGAGCAAGGCCGGAGAGGAGTCGGTAGAAGACGGAAAGACCACCAACCTGCCTGCGGTGAGTAAGTGAAAGGCCTATGGAGATAGCTTCATCGCAGGAGATTCCAATGATTTTGAACGCTTTGGTTTCAACAGCGTGAAGACGAGCTAGGTATGAGGCAGGAGCACCAGCCCAGCAAGGAGAGCAGTATTCCATTGAGCTGCGGATGAAAGCCTTGTATGTGGTGAGGAGCTCAGGTGTGCCAAGGAGGGACTTCACACGACGGAGGATGCCGAGTCGGCGACTGGCTTTGGAAACCAGATTTGAAATGTGGTTTTCCCAGGAAAGATCATGGCAGATAGTGAGACCCAAAAGCTTGAGTAACAGAACTTCTTGGAGAGGATTATTCAGAAGGTGGATGGGAGGGTTGTACAGTCGGTCCTTTCGGAGAGACATCGTAAGAGTGTGAGATTTGTCAGGATTGAAAGACATGTTCCACTTGTTTGCCCAGTCTGTGATTTTGTCCAGGTCTGCAGAGAGTGAGGAGGCTGCAGACTGCCGATCTGAGGGATGAGGAATGGAGCGGCAGAGAGTGGAGTCACGGGCAAAGAGATAGAGAGGATTTTCAAGAGAGTCAGAGAGATCATTGATGAAGACCAGAAAAAGCACAGGGCCCAGAACACTACCTTGGGGAACTCCAGCCTGAACAGGAAGAGGAGATGAGAGAAACCCATTCAGGGCCACACGTTGACTACGACTAGAGAGGAAGTCCGCCAGCCATGCGTGGAGATTTCCATGGATACCAAAGAAGGAGAGTTTGGTGAGTAGAGCGGGGTGCCAGACCATATCGAAGGCACATGATATGTCAAGGGAGACAGTTCTAATTTCCTGTTTGGCATTGAGGACCTCCATCCATTGTTGAGACAGCAGAAGCAGCATGTCCAGAGTAGAGTGACCTGATCTGAAACCAAATTGATGATCAGAGATCAAGCCATTGGAGAAGAGGAAAGATTTCATATCCGAAGCAATGATGGATTCCATGACTTTGCTGATAATTGGGAGAAGGCTGATTGGTCTGTAGTAGCTAGGATCTGTTTTTGCACCTTTTTGTGCAAAGCGGTGATGTTGGCTGATTTCCAAGCAGATGGCAGATGACCTTGAGCAAAAGAGAGGGCGAAGAGAACAGAGAGAGGGAGTGAAAGAGCGGAAGAACAGGATTTTAGGACCTGACGGCTGATGCCGTCAGGTCCAGTTGCAGAATCAGAGTCGAGGGTTGACAGAAACTTTTCCACCTTGTCAGGAGGAAAGGACACATAGTCCAGGAGCAGCTGGGGGTGACTGGGTATGGTGGGTACAGAGTGGGATGGGTTTGGGACACAAGATTTTGAGGCAAACACAGAGTTGAGGCATTCAGCTTTTTCATGTGCGGATTCAGCCGTGTGGCCGTTTGAGGTAAGGGAGGGAATGGAGGGGGAACAAACACCAGAAACAGATTTTACCAGACGCCACCAGGATTTTGAAGAGGGAGACAGATAAGAGAGTTCGGTCTTGAGAATGGAGAGATATTGTTTCCTGGCTCTCCTAAGGGTAGACACACACTTGTTTCGGGCTTTGTGAAAGGAAATGAGATTTCCTTCCGTTGGATTTGCTTTCCAGGAGACGAAGGCAAGTTGTTTCTGGGCATCAGCCTCACCACAAGATTCCGTGTACCATGGACGGGAGGAAGGGTATGACAACTGAAGATGAGATGGGATAAATCTGTGCATGAGAGAGCAATTTACTTTAGAAGAATTCCCAAGATGAGTTTATGTCAGAGGCGGTAGAGATGGGAGACCAGTCCAGATGATTGATGGCTGCTTGAAGACCGTGCCAGTTGGCCTGATTGAAATGCCAGACTCGTCGACACTGAGGAGGCTCTCTGAGAATGGTCAGAGAGATGTCCACTTTAGTCAGGTTCACTATGTTTTTTCGTTCAAAATCATGGTAGATTAGCAAACCTATCCATTTTTGGAAACGTTATTACATGGAAAATCTGAAAATCAATGTTTACATTTGCCAATTCGGACCAATTCGATTCGACCAATTCGACCAATTCCATTCGACCAATTCGACCATTCAACCAATCGCTTTGATCGACCATTCGACCGATTCGATTCATCGAATTCGATTCGATCGACCATTCGACCAATTCGATTTGCCAATCAATTTGACCGACCTTTGCTTGTGTGGAACTGACTGTGAAAACGATGCGGACTATATTGTCGGATACGACACACAGGACGGTGATGACGAACTCTAAATGGCATATTCTGTAATCGTGTATGTTTGATGCCATTGACTGCCTGTGTATATTTTGTCATTGACTTACTGTGTAGATGTGAAGTTATACTGACTGCATGTGTATTTATGATTTTGCTGACTGCCTGTGTATGTTTGGTGATATGAATTATTGTGACACATTTTGATGTTATTAACTGCCTGTACAAAATGAGAACATGTATTTGATTATGCAACTTATCGCGAATATAAAGACAGTATTTTGCAATTCAAAACCTTTGATTCGTGTCTTACCATTCCCCATAGCACTAATTTGATACTTTCATTGGATTCCTTGTCCCTGAAAATATAGGTTTAGTATATTTTTAAAAGTTTTTAGGGTAATTAGAGGCAGAAATAGAACAAAATATGTATTTTACAGTGGCCATTTTGAAAATCCAAAATGGCCGCCATACAGGTATCTCTCCAAATGTAAACATTGATTTTTAGTTTCCTTATGCTATAACCTTTCCAAAAATGTATAGGTTTGCTCATCTACCATGATTTTGAACGAAATATAATTTATTGACAGAGTGAACCTGACTACTTTAACAAGCACATGATCAGATGAGCTGATTGGAGCAGAAGAAGAGCAGCAGACATTTGCAGGGAAGTTAGTCATAACCAAGTCCAGAAGAGAAGATACTCCATTGGCTGAGATCCGGGTCGGGAAATTGACAGATTGTGTCAGTCCCAGTGAGTCGCAGAAGTCCTTTGCTGAGGAGCCATGGCTGGTGAGAGAGGTACCCACACCCAGCCAACTAGCATGGTGACAATTGAAATCACCACATATGAGGAAGAGAGAGTTGGGATGAGTAGATAGAAGTTGGTCCATATTATCAGACAGCGAGATTTAAATGGAGTCTATCTGTCTGCGTTTTATCTGTCTGTCTGTGTGTCCGCGTTTTATTCAGAGATGGCTGAATGGATCGTCATCAAACTTTCAGAGGTTCATCAGTGAGTGCCTGGGAGTGTTGTAGTAAAAAAAAAAAAAAAAATTTGAAAAGAAATAGTTCGTTTTTTTGGAGTTAAAAAAAAAATCAAAAAAAAAAAAAATCGCTCGATAGTGCCGAAGCCTTTTAAAATGAATGACAGTTATATACAAGTACACATTCGCAGAAATAAATACAAAACAATTACCAGACATTTGAATACAAATAACAAAAAATTCCGGAAGTGTACGAATTTGGTCGTACGGCTTCTTCTTCCTGATCGGCATCACACAACTCAGAAACGTGAGCCACTCCCCTTCCTCTCCTGCCTCCCCCCCTCTCCCCTTCACCCCTCCCTCCCCTTTCCTCCTTTAAGATATAAATTCTCTGTAAAAGAGCTTCCACTTCTGACTGCTCTCCTTCCCCCTCTCCCCACCCTTCCCCCCGCCCCCCCCCTCCTTCAAGATATAAATTCTCCATAAAAGAGCTCCACTTCTGACTGCTCCCCTTCCTTTGTCCCCGTTACCCTCCACTCCCTCCCGTTCCCCTCTCCTCCTCCCCCCCCCCATTCCCCTCCCCGCTACTCCCCCCCCCCCCATTCCCCTCCCCGCTACTCCCCCCCCCCCCCATTCCCCTCCTTGGCAACGCCGGGTACTTCTGCTGGTATAGATATATAGTGTTGCAGATCCTGGGTCTATCGACGTACGAAGGAGGGGGAGGGAGGGGAGTGGCCTATGACCCCGTTTCCCCCCTCAGTCCTCAGACTCGAGTCCACAGGGCCGTCGGCGGCGACGAAGCTCGGGCCCGGCGGGTTACAAAGCAGCTCCGATCGCCAGTCTCCCAGCCCTGCGCTGAAGCGTTTGCTGGTGAATGAATCCCAAATACCTTCGAGACACGTGGCCAGAAAGTCCGGGCATTGGACGCTGGCGTTCCCCGCACCTTATGGTGTGCCGAGCGGATCGCACGGTGTGGGGCGCGGCCTTATCTTCCGTGATTGATGGGCCTGATTGACTAGTCGAATTCGGTTTTCAGACGATGCTAGGCCAATGAAGGAAAAGACGTGCTCGAACAGGCTTGAAAGGAACACAATGTACAGCATTTTATTTCAAGGCAAAGAGACGAGAGGCAGTCTTATCAATCCTAACCTAATCCCAACAGTCGCCTTCACACAGCCAATGAAGCACAGGTTAATTCGTACCGATGTATGTGTCGGCGACGACGTGCTCCGTCAGCTCCCGTGCGCAGCTCACGCCCGTTCAGGACGCGCAGCTTGAAGCACGAATGACGACCCGGCTCGGATGAAATTCAGCGCAATAACAAACCCACCAGGCCAGCCAGCCAGCGAGCGTGAAGACGACCGAGAGAGCGCTTCACTGACGATGGGACGGACTTATATCGTGGGGAGGGAATGTCCTTCGAGGAGGTTCCACGGCCTTCCATTGGCCGAGGTTGGTCACGTGTTGTCATCCTGCTGGTTACCTGTCATTGGTCGCTTGTTGGTCACATGGCCTGTTCTTTCAGCCATGCCTTCCTGCATATGAAAACGTCTTGGTTCACCAGTACGGAGGTTCGCATTCCAAATATTGGTGTGGAGCTAATCTTTACATTTAATAAGGAATAACTAACTACTGCCGGCTACATGTTGTTGTGTAATTAACTATCCTCTTGGTAAGCCGTGAAGTAATGCGCCGCGTCATAATTCTCGCGGATCGGGAGGGGTGGGAGGTTACGCGCGCGTTACGTCACACTTACCAAGAGGTAAGCTGAGTTGTTAGAGTTAGGGTTACGGATAGAGAGAGTTTGGCCAACTAAACAACAGGCGCCATGTTGTTACCCAAGGTCAAGTGCACGTACGCGTGCGTTCAAGCGTGCATGCAACTCACTGCTATTAGGGACGGGTTTATTTTTATGTTCCTGAGTTTCATACATTGTTTAGTCAATTGCGAATGAGTGGAAGTTGGGATGGATGAGTGGAAGGAGGGATGGATGAGTGGAAGGAGGGATGGATGAGTGGAAGGAGGGATGGATGAACGGAAGGAGGGATGGATAAGTGGAAGGAGGGATGGATGAGTGGAAGGAGGGATGGATGAACGGAAGGAGGGATGGATGAGTGGAAGGAGGGATGGATGAGTGGAAGGAGGGATGGATGAGTGGAAGGAGGGATGGATGAGTGGAAGGATGGATGAGTGGAAGGATGGATGAGTGGAAGGATGGATGAGTGGAAGGATGGATGAGTGGAAGGATGGATGAGTGGAAGGATGGATGAGTTGAAGGAGGGATGGATGAGTGGAAGGAGGGATGGATGAGTGGAAGGAAGGAGGGATGGATTATGAGTGGAAGGAAGGATGGAGTGGAACGAAGGATGGATGAGTGGAAGGATGGATGAGTGGAAGGATGGATGGATGAGTGGAAGGATGGATGAGTGGAAGGATGGATGAGTTGAAGGAGGGATGGATGAGTGGAAGGAGGGATGGATGAGTGGAAGGAAGGATGGATGAGTGGAAGGATGGATGGATGAGTGGAAGGAAGGAGGGATGGATGACGAATGGAACGAAGGATGGATGAGTGGAAGGAAGGATGGATGAGTGAAAGTAAGGATGGATGAGTGGAAGATCCATCACTCATCCATCCTTCCTTCCACTCATCCATCCTTCCTTCCACTCATCATCCACCCCTCCTTCAAACGGCAATCATCCATCCTTCCTTCTACTCATCCATCCCTCCTTCCACTCCTCCATCCCTCCTTCCAGTCATCCATCCTTCCTTTCTGCCACTCATCCATCCCAAATTCCACTCATCCATCCCTCCTTCCCTTCATCTATCCCAACTCCCACTCATCATCCATCCTTCCTTCCACTCAACCATCCCAACTTCCACTCATCCATCCTTACTTCCACTCATCCATCCAAAGTTCCACTCAACCATCCCAACTTCCACTCATCATCCATCCTTCCTTCCACTCAACCATCCCAACTTCCACTCATCCATCCTTACTTCCACTCATCCATCCAAAGTTCCACTCATCCATCCCAACTTCCACTCATCATCCATCCTTCCTTCCACTCATTCTCCATTCTTCCTTCCACTCATCCATCCCTCCTTCCACTCCTCCATCCCTCCTTCCAGTCATCCATCCTTCCACTCATCCATCCCAAATTCCACTCATCCATCCCTCATTCCCCTCATCCATCCCAACTCCCACTCATCATCCATCCTTCCTTCCACTCATCCATCCTTACTTCCACTCAACCATCCCAACTTCCACTCATCATCCATCCTTCCTTCCACTCATCCATCCCAACTTCCACTCCTCATCCATCCTTCCTTCCACTGATTCTCCATTCTTCCTTCCACTCATCCATCCCTCCTTCCACTCAACCATCCCCACTTCCACTCATCCATCCCAACTTCCACTCATCCATCCCAACTTCCACTCATCCATCCCTCCTTCCCCTCATCCATCCCTCCTTCCACTCATCCATCCCAACTTCCACTCATCCATCCCAACTTCCACTCATCCATCCCTCCTTCCCCTCATCCATCCCAACTTCCACTAAGCGAATGCATGCAATGTGATGCGCGTTCTTCTAGTTACGGAGGTTGGGTAACAACATGGCGCCTGTGAATCACATGACAGCGCTTAACCAATCATAGGGCAGACCAGTTGAAACCGGGTTGACCGAACTCTCTCTATCTACGGCTCTGGGTTAGGGTCCCCTCCCCTCCCCTCCCCTCTCCTCTCCTCTCCTCCCCCCTCCATATCCTCCCTCTCCTCCCCCCTCCATATCCTCCCTCCCCTCCCCTCCCCTCCCTATCCTCCCTTTTCTCCATATCCTCCCTCCCCTCCCTATCCTCCCTATCCTCCCTCATCTCCATAGCCTCCCTCTCCTCCCCCCTCCCTAGCCTCCCACCCCTCCCTAGCCTCCCACCCCTCCCTATCCTCCAACTCCTCCCTAGCGTCCCACCCCTCCCTAGCCTCGCACCCCTCCCTAGCCTCCCACCCCTCCCTATCCTCCCACCCCTCCCTATCCTCCCACCCCTCCCTATCCTCCCTCCACTAAACGTTCCCCTCCTTCCCCCTTGGGCATCGCCGGGTACTTTCGCTCGTATATAGGTAGATTTTTTTTTTTGGGGGGAATTGACCAAGATCGAATTTATTCTCAGCAATCTGTAGGTCCCATATGGTCTAGTGGTTAGGATTCCTGGCCTTCACCCAGGCGGCCCGGGTTCGATTCCCGGTATGGGAAACTTTTTGCAATCCCGTATCAAGTGCTTGGTTATCACGTGTTGTGGAATAGAAACAAACATTTTTCAACGGGGTTTAAATTTATTAAATCAAAACGATTCCATTCCTGAGACCAATTCCTAAACAATTTTAATAAAACACCAAATGCTGCATTCATTGACTCTGACGATTTGCTGATGACACATTCTATCACATTCACCCCGCCTTAAAAATTCAATCAGTTCCTCTCCAAGACATGAGGGAGAGCATGTGACGTCATCTGATCGACGTAATAAGAGGCGTGCATCTGATGACGAGGTTAATTTGCGTTGTTGTCCTCAAATGGAGACGCGTCAGCAGCGATCTCAGTGCTCTCGTCTGTCGGAGAATCGTTGGGTGTTACCTCGCCAATTTTCGGCCCAGTGTACTTCTGTTCCACAGGTACAGTATGGATGGCATTATCCATCATATGCATGGAGGGAACATATTGTTGCGGTTTTGGGAAACCACTAAAAAGTAATGGCAACCATCATACAGGTCCCTTACAATAGTTATTTCATAGCAGCACATTATCTCGGCCCTTCCCCTTATTTCGGGTTAGTACGTATTTATGTGTTGGGGAAGGAAACACAGGCCCTCTACTCATAATAGTCTAGTAGGAAGAGGGGGGTATCATGCTCCCCCTGGAAATATACTTCTAATCAGTGTTACTAGATTGAAAAAATTGTGTAGAAAATGATGAGCGATGTTAAAAAGTTGTTAAAATGTCCCACGTATTATTTTTATGCAAATTAGTGCCGCCATTATCGAAAAATCTAGTTTTACTATATCTCAGGCAATATTGTAGATAACTGAACAAATAAGGTCTCTAGACCCATGTTTTGAGGGTCAAAGATCATAATAAAACTATTCTTAAAGTGATCACATGTGTTTGTGTCATGCTAGTATGCAAATTAGTGCCGCCATTACAAAATAATCACATTTTTACCAATTAAGAGACTCCAGTATTGCTGATAACTGAACAAATAAGGTGTCTAGACCCATCTATTGAGGGTCAAAGATCATAATAAAACTATTCTTAAAGTGATCACATGTATCTCTGGCATGCTATTATGCAAATTAGGCCTGCCATTACTGCCATTTCCTATTTTCGTAAATGTATTCAATACCTCCGTTAATAGTTCTGCATCTTCGTCGATGCCAACTGATGTTGATGGATATTCAACCTCCAAACCAACAAGGTAAGAAGTTAACTCAGCTACACACACACACCACACACCACACACACACACACACACACACACACACACACACACACACACACACACACACACACGGACGTCAGTTTCTGCATGGAACCAGAAACAAGCAGCATCACAGCTGAGCTAGCCAGCACAATGTTAGATATAGCTAGCCTCTTAAAATCCACGTAGGTTTCATGCTTAATTGTTGTTATCATTGCTGGTATCACAAAAACATTTGTTGGTGCCAAACATTAGCTACACACACATGTGGACGTCAGTTTCTGCATGGAACCAGAAACAGGCAGCATCAGAGCTGAGCTAGCTAGCACCATGTTAGATATAGCTAGCCTCTTACAATCTACGTAGGGTTCCAGCTTAATTGTTGTTATCATTGCTTGTATCCCAAAAACATTTGTTAGCATCAAACATTAGGCTACTGTCGAACATGATGGTTGCATTCAGAACATCTGTTATCAGATTGAGAAGTCCAGATTTCATAACAGGGCGCCTTTAACATTAATGGTGATTTCTCATTCGTTTCTCTAACAGTGGTGGTAGAAGTAGACATTAAGTCGGTATGCCCAAAAGAAAACTGAGTGTAGATCCTGCAGCCCACAAATGCTCTCCACCTGCATGCATCCTTCATGTGCCATCCATGTCTGATCATGGTCATTTTACACCCCTCACTAAAATCAAAGGAACTGCTACAGAAAAACTACAACAGCTTCAGAAGATCTGAAATCGACGTCTCCACCAATCACATGAGTCCCCATATCGTATGCAATCAGTGTGTGACCAGATCCCTACAACTCTCCCCGATGACCTGGAAAGTGTTGGGTATCACCGCAACTGTTATCAGCACTTTACTGGCAACCTTCAGCTTCTGGGAGATGGTACCGAACCAGAACCATCAACCTCACAGCGGCATCACTCCCCTCGTAAATCAGGGGGTTCTGCTGGACCCATCTTCCTGCCAGAGTGTATTTTCTGTGACAAAGTAGAGATCAAAGATGGTCATCGCAAAACTGAGAGACCTGTATACTTCACATCTTATAAGAACAAAGAAAATGCATGGGAGCAAATTGAATCACGGGCTGAGAAAATGGGTCTAGTTCGACTTCATAGACAGGTGAAAAGCAAAGACCTCTTTGCTTGTGAGGCCAAACACCATCCGTCATGCTTTAAATCTTTCCGCACAGCATTCAGTAACTACGAGCGCGGGACTTGCAGAGCCGAAGGAGCAAAATATACCGAGCAGGCTTGCATGTCAGCCACCCATGAAAATGCATTCGTCTCGGTACTGAAACACATTCAAACTCAGGTCGTCCAACAAAATGAGGTCCTACAGCTATCTTCCTTGCGCTTGCTCTATATCGAAGAACTTAAATCGAATGGGTACGAAAACTCAAATTATCGCTCCGAGAAACTACTGATACGCCTACAGAATGACCCAATCAAGGAGCATATCCACTTCATGAAGGTTGATCATGACAAAGCTGATGCCATTTCTTTCTGGCTTGTGTACAGTTCAAATATCACCGTTTCCAATGCTCTTGCACGAGTTTACACTCTCGGAAGCACAGATAAGTACCAAACCGTTGCTCTCCTACTTCGTCAGAATATTCTACAGGCTTTCAAAGAGTCCAAAGACCAACCCTGGCCGCCAACAGCTGACGACATGGAGCTCACTCCAGAAAATCTCCGACCCCCAGACCTTGTCCGGTTCCTCAGCACGGTTATGGCTGGCAAGGAAGACATGGAGACTGAAAAGATGAAGCGTCTGGTATTCTCCATTGGGCAAGACCTGTGCCGTGCAGTGTCAGAGGGAAAATGGAAGTTACCAAAACACATTCTACTCTGTGTGACTGTCAGGCACTTGTTCCGAAGCAGGCAGCTCACCATGATATTACACAGGCTTGGCCACTCTGAGAGCTACGATTTTGGCTTTGAGTTGGAAACTGCCCTGGTCAAGGTCCTGGACGAAGTCTCAACCTATCGGACACCCCAAATTGTGACAGGAGAGGGCAACCTCGTATTCCACTGTGAGTGGGACAACTTGAACAAAACCACTACCAATGTGCACGGCAGCAACATTGTCAACAGTGCTGGGGGAATCATGGTGCAGGAAGTCAAGCCTGGGTTCGAGAGCAACAAGGTCCGAATGCTGCCTATCATTGACAAGTCACAACAGCGTAGCCTGAAAGTCGACACACCAGAAACTCTCCCACTCTTGCACTTCACTCGCGTTGGCCCAAAGTTTCCTGATGGCTCATCATTCACACCGCCTGCAGAGAATGACGTAGTCTATGCTACTAAGATGCAAGAGTACTACATCTGGCTCTTCAGCAGGTATATCGGAAGCAGCGGCAAGCAGCCCGTGCCTGGACTAGGGGGCTTCACTTCTGCAACTGGTACTCCTCCACCCAGAAAATCAACAGTGGACTACTTCACGCCCATCCATCAACCGATCACTGACAACACAGTTGTTCGTGAGCTACTGAAGCGTTCTGAGATAGCCACCGCTGAGGTGGGTCAGAGGTGGGTCCTGAATACATTTGATCTGGGTGTCTGTTTGAAAGCTCTACCCATCATCTGGCGTTGGCCAGATGAATTTGCCAGTCATGTGGTCATGATTGGGCCCTTTCACACATCCATGAACTACATCGGGATGCTCACAGGCCACAAAATGCGGGGTTCTGGATATGCAGAGATTCTGTTTGAGGCACAACTAGTGACAACTGGATCCCTCAAAGGTGTTCTCAGTGGAAAGGCCTACGCAAAGTCCCTCTTTTGCCTCAAAACTGTGTGTGAGGCAATGGAGAGGCTGTTGATGGAGCGATTCACTAAGGAGGAGAACATCCTTATCACTGACCCTGCTGCGCTTCTCAACATGACCCAGTCTTGCAATCGAGAGCACCTCGATGAAGCCCTCAAAGACCCCTCAACTCTAACCCTCATCGAGAAGTATCACGCCTTTGAGAGGAAGGTGCGCAATGGCCACCTGGGGAATACGGCTGCCTTCGGGATGTCCTTTATTTCCCACTGTCATCTTGTCTTCATGCTCCTCCACTCCGTTAAGACCAACAACATCCAGTTGTTTCACAAATGTAATGGAGAGATGGTGGATATCTTCTTTGCATTCGATGGACACAACTACTCCAGGTTTGTGCAATTTACATGCCCAAATTGATAACTTTAACTGGGTTCATTTTAATAGATATATACTGGTAAAAGCTCATGCATTATCAGACGAGCTCATCCAATAAATTTTTCTACGTGTAATCAGTGCCTCTCCTTATCCGCAGATATCTGACCTGGCTGGAGGTCCACCTGACAAATATGGAGAACACACACCCAGGGGCCAAGGACCTGCTCACCAAGGGTGCCATTGCGGTGGCCCGCTCAATGATACCGGGGGCACTCAGTGCAGTCAATAAGACAATGGAAGAAACGTTTAAGCGCTTTGCCAAATCATCAGGTAAATCATTAATTTCATCCAGTAACATTGTATGCATCTGAAAAGGTAGAAGGAAGCTGTATAATGAAAAGTGTAAACTGCTATCACAAAACCTTTTTTTTTTATGATTGGGGTATGTAACTGATTATGTGGGAGCAGATCACATATTTGTTTCATACTTTTCAGGTGGCTTTGCTGGACTGCACAGCCAGTTTGGGGCATACCAGAGATGGTGTCGTACAACCTCCGCACGAGCACAGTTTTATGAAAAGACCCTTGAGATGGTCGACCTCATCGATGATCCAGACTGCCCCAGGGCGGGGAGACATCGTGAGCTGGGGATGACAGAGGTCAAAAAGGGTGAGGAGGCCGTTCAGCGAACCCTCACTACTATGAGGAACTTCACAAATCCATTCACCATCGCAGATAAGGACAGGCTCTACTCCCTGGCTTCTGGTGCTCCTGTCCCCATGGATGTCGAGATGGACGTGTTAGGAGCAGAAGCTGTGGGCAAGGCCGCTAAAGCTGACTTCATCAGACGCAAACAGAGTGGAGAACCAGGAAGCTTCTTCGACCCAATCAAGAAGAAAAAACTCAAGACCATGGAGACTAGCAACAAGAAGGTCACCCCCACATCCTCACAGGGAAAGGTGATGAGGTGTTCCAATACCTGAGGGCAATTGTATTTTTAAAATGTTGTATTTTTAAATGGTAATCTTTATTTTTACATTTTAAAATGTGAACACGTATTTTTTTATGTTGCACGCCATATCAACATGTTAACCATTTATCATTCCAGGTCATACAGTTTCAGGAGCAAAGCAACCTTGCATTCATGCTCCTCGTCACGTCTCAGAGTCAAGATGAGCCATTGGACTTGGAAGAACTCATGAAGTACTGCCTGATGCCTGTGCCTCCCAGCCTTGGAACACCGGATGGATTTTTCTCCAAGACCAACAAAGCCTCTATTCTGCACTACCTTCTGGAGGACACCACCCCAGAAGATCTGCCATACCCCAAGGATGCCCTGCTCATCCAGGATGGCATGGCGCTGCTACATACCCTTGCCAACCTTCCTCCAACCTGTGGTGAGATATGCCTACAGGTGCTCAATCAAATGGTGGCCAAGAAGCACTTCTTGTTCTCGACTGACAGTTACCATCCGGAATCTATCAAAGCGCAGGAGAGGTTGAGGTGTGGCAGCTCAGAGAAGATCATTTTGGCTGGACCAGTGACCAGGAAGCCATATGACTTCAAGATGTTGTTACGGAGTCCTCTACAATCTCCTGGTCTCAGTCACCTCCGAACTACGAGAGGAGCCCTGGCAGAAAGATATATTACCCTGTGTTGAAAATCAATAGTGAAACCACACCAATGATTAACTAGAACGGGCACTCGGTAGAGCGCATACCTTCGCGGGAGATTGCGTTATAGTGATGACGTCCTGGATGGACATCTTCTTCTTCAGTCGCGCATAACTTTGAGTGAAATACGATCGAGTTAAAAATAGTCAGAATTTGAGCAAATCTGTTTCATTCGTTTGTTAATATGCCTCATCTATTGTCAAATCTGCAATTATAATTTTTTTTGAGGTTGAAATGATCGCGGGAGATCGCGTTATAGTGATGACGTCCTGGATGGACATCTTCTTCTTCAGTCGCTCATAACTTTGAGTGAAATACGATCGAGTTAAAAATAGTCAGAATTTGAGCAAATCTGTTTCCCAAAATCTAATCAAATGTGTCCCGTATAATAACCAATCATCCCACCAAATTTCATGCAATTCGGTTGAATACTTTTTGAGTTATGCGATTAACATACACACAGACAGACATACAAATAAATACACAGCGATCAAAACATAACCTTCCGCTTTTGCGAAGGTAAAAATGAACAAAATTGTATTAGAAATCACACACAGGAATAACGGTATAACAGATGGCCATTAAGAGTGCACTCTATATATATATATATCTCTCTTATATGAAGTCACGTAACTCACTGCGCGGCCCGCGAGTGAAAGGACACTCCTCAATGTCTCTATAACTTTTCCTAAGGCGAATGTGATTCACTCCAACGGTCGATAGAACGAAATCCGGTCGAAGCCCGAATCTCGCTCTCCAGTCGATATCCGAAGTGCATACAGTTGACAATGGGGATCGCCCCGCCGAAACTGTACAATGGCGCCCTTCAGAGGAGCACCTTCACCGCTCACTCAGCGAACCGCAACGTAATTGGAGACAAAGCGGTCGCACACACACATCCCCGACAAACGGTAGGATGTTGGGGTGAAGATGACACGAGGCAAAACCTCTGTAGGTGTCCGAAGCGCGGGGTTCACAATGGCCGATGGCCCTTACTTGAGCCGATGCGACCAGGCGCGGATTCGTCGAAATCTCAGCGCCCGAATCTGACTATGCAGATTTTCCCCTCCAGTGATAATTCCTGTCGCCGGATGTCCCTTCAAGGAACTCAAAATTCCCTCGCCACTGTCGGTAGACCTTGCTCATTACGGAGCGCTGACGTCACGCCTTCTTCTCCGACTTTGCTTGTGCCGCTTCTTCCTCTTCATCTCTGCCAGTCGGTTTCCTGTATCATTTAAAGTTCGCCTTTTTAACTTTAGATAATCGTTCCTGAATAATAAACCTTTTGAAGATAATAATAGTACCTAACATCAGAACTACGTCAAGTGGGTGAAAACCACAATAACGGAAGTTACGAATCCGTAACGATGTTCCTTGCAAATGACGACAACAAAAAGCAGATCTGCCAGCTCCTGCTGCGAGTATGGAGTGATCAACAGGCAGCTTCAAAGCTGGAGAGAACAGAGATGGCAGTGCTGATCGTGGAGGGGAGAGCCCATCAACTTGTCTAATCAAATGGCAAGGTAAATAGAAAACCCATATTATTATTAATTATTATTACCAGGATTAACTTAAATAATATTGCCAAAGTGCTTCTTTGTGATTGGTGAATAATAGTATAAAATTTTGGTAATTGGTGATGCGATTTTTTTCTTTCAGTCTTATATTTAAATATTGGTAAAATTGGTAAATTATAAGTGATTATCTGTGATTTTTGTCTAGATCTAGAATTGGTTGTGACTGAAGTGCAATGCCCCTTTGTGTTTCAGGTTGAGGTGCGTGAGCTCCCCACAATCTACAGCAACCAGGAAGAGACTGATACAAGGGTGCTACTGTACCTCCATCATGCTGCTGCCCTCGGATACAAGAATGCTGTGGTCAGAACACCTGACACAGATATCTTCATGATTCTTCTCTACCATGCTCATGCCATCAAGCTGACTGTATACCTGGATATGGGGTCAGGGAAACATCGACAACTTCTCAACCTCTCTGAGCTTGCAGAATCCCTGGGAGAAGACTACTGCGCCACTCTTCTTGGGTTCTATATGTTCAGCGGAGAAGACTGTATCAGTGCCTTCAAAGGGAAGGGGAAGGTGGGGCGCTTGAAAAAGCTGGAGAAGAACCCCAGGTTTCACACGGCGTTTAGTCAACTCGGTGACTACTGGACTCTCAAGCCTGAGGTGCTGAGGCAGTTGGAGCAATTCACCTGTCTGATGTATGGACAGAGTCGTGAGTCTTCAGTGGACGTCTTCCGTGCCAAGTTGCTACGCAAAATGGTTGGGGAAGACAAGAAACTCACTTCCAAGTCTAATGTCGACCTGGCTCGACTTCCTCCATGCCACTCTGCTCTGAAGCCGCACGTCCAACGTGTGAACCACCGTGTCGCCTTGTACAAGCGAGCTGATGAAGCTATTCTGGAAAAGCCAAAACCCTATGATGAGGGGCAAGGATGGATGAGGACTGATGGAGTGTTGAAACCAGTATGGTCCTGTGGTCCTGTCCTACCAACCTCGCTAGTTGATCTCCTGGACACTGGAGAGCGTGAACAGGAAGAGGAGGAGGACGAGGAAGGAGAGGACGAGTTGGACTCTGACGATTTCATTGAAAACGATGATGAGTGATTCATAGTGGAGAAGCATTTACCTGACTGTTTATCTGGAATGGGAAAGAGAAGAGTTATATTATGATGTTTGACCCTTGTACTACAAAATAAATAAACATTGGTTAAAAACACAACAACATCTGTCTAGACACCTTATTTGTTCAGTTATCTGCAATATTGGAGTCTCTTAATTGGTAAAAATGTGATTATTTTGTAATGGTGGCACTAATTTGCATACTAGCATGACACAGACACATGTGATCACTTTAAGAATACTTTTATTATGATCTTTGACCCTCAAAACATGGGTCTAGACACCTTATTTGTTCAGTTATCTGCAATATTGCCTGAGATATAGTGAAACTAGTTTTCGATAATGGCGGCACTAATTTGCATAAAAATGATACGTGGGACATTTTGACAACTTTTTAACATAGCTCATCATTTTCTACACAATTTTTCCAATGCAGAAACGCTGATTAGAAGTATATTTCCGGGGGGTGCATGATACCCCCCTCTTCCTACCAGACTCTAAGGGATAATTAGCCAGGCAGATGCACCAGGATTGCATCCACAGTTGTTGATTCAGGGTCTTGAAGGACAGAAGACAGGCCAAAGGCCTCAAGAGTGGATGCCTGCAACAACATTTTGTGGACAGGGAACTTTTCAAACCCACCACTCAGGGCCTGAGGAACTTCAGGTGGACTTGTGGGGCGGAGTAATGGGCTCCACCAATCGGGAGCCAGGACACCATCCAACACTCCCTTCCCCCCTCCACAACCCCCATCTTCGGTGCAGGTGGACAAAAGGTGATTCAACACGTTTTTGCACTCTCTTGGTTTTTGGACATTGTTGACCTTGTACGTGATTGGCCTTTGCAGGCTGCCGGACTCCCTCTCGTTTTGCACGGTCTCGCACGACACTCACTCTTCCCTGCACTGTTCCCTGGCACTCGCTCTGCACGGTTCCCGACACTTTTCACCTCCTCATGTTGGGGACTGCCGTTTGCCGCCCAGGTGCTCGTTAGTGAGGTCAAGACGGACACCACAAGGAGAGGCATCTGGAACATCGTGGCCTTTGTGCTAACAGGGTTCCAATGTTCGTTTTCCCCTCCCCCTCCCCTGTGAATGTGTGCTGGGCCCTTGTCGTGTTTATTTGTTGTAATCGTAATAAGGCTATGTTTAAGGATAAGCAAGTTCCTGCTTGTCGTCCTTTTTTCTTTCCTATTGAATAATTACACTGTAATTATTTGTAAATAAATCAAATCGTTAAACGTTTCCTTTTCCCTCTGTCCGTGAATGTCTCTTCCTCCATTGATCCACCATTGTTCACCCACTGATTAACATTCGGCCGTAACAAAATCAGCAGTAGCCTGGCGGGTACCAACGGTTGCTCGGCCGTCTAAATTTGGTATGCTGGAGGGTACGTCTGGTACGTTCCCTGATTGAAACCGTCACGTGGTGCAGGTAAGCTATCGTGCGACGGACCAATTGGCGTTCATATTTGCTGGTTCGCAACCTGCCAAAGTGCAAAGTTATTCGTGCGCAGCAGCGGCAGGTCCGATAAGTTCGGGAGGGAACGGAGGCTAATCCCCTCGTAGTAGACCCGAACCCCGGGCCGTAACAATATTATCCATCATATGCACAGAGGGAACATCACCATGAGGTCTCGAATGTCAACCTGAGACAACAGTCTCCCTGCCATCAGGAAGTCTGATGTCAGCCGATTACAGATTTATGTCGATGAGCTGGACATCTTCCACCAAGGAATCATGCTTGCTTTGGCATACTGGTATTTTCATGAGCAAGGTATACCAGGAGAAGCCAACCAGGTGGGCATGGAATGCCCGCTGGCATAGGCGTAGTGATGGGGGAAGAATGGGGCGACCGCCCCGAGTGCAAATATGGAGGGGGTGCCAAATTACACCCCCTAAAACACGTTTTCATGCTCCATTCGGTTCATTGTACATAAATTACATACGTACAATGGACTCGTGAGAGCACGAGATGTAACTTTCAGAACCACGTGTTACATTTTAAACTCAGTGTCACGTGTCAATGTGTCATGTCGACGTTTACAAACTCTATCCGGATTAACATTTCTCGTAATTACTACTCACCTCCACACAGTAAAAAAAATCCGTATTACTATTAGTAATTATGGGGATGGGAAAATCCCTTATCTTATCTAATTAATTTATGACTGTTTTGTGACGAGATGTTATGCATTCTGTAATATCGAGATCGCCCATGATAGGCCCAAGGGATGGAGGGGTGTACCTGTTGGACGTTTATTTCTCAATCACGTGTCGATCAGATTCAAATGTCTCGCGGCGCCGTACGAGCCCAATTAGCGTCGTCCAGGATCACGTGCCATGTTCGCCATGACGTATGATGCGTGACGTCAGATGTGGACAGGTGTGTGAGGAGAAAAAGCGAAGGCACTGCGTGGCGTTCCAAGTGTCTGGACAAAAAGGTAAATGTCGTGAGATGCCTCATGTAGCACAATCGTCTTCAAGCTGTCCAGCTTGGGTTTGAATCCCGAACCAGATATAAACTGTTATCCTGGTGTTTCACAGGCGGGGTCATTCATCAATATGTGTGTCGTCCCTC